>NC_056747.1:420168452-420330162 GCF_019279795.1 Protopterus annectens | reverse complement strand
GGGAAAAAAAGGCTTTGGATCCAAGGGGTCAGAATTCTCCCCTAAGCATAATTCCCTCTGCTCCCCCAAACTACCTCAGAAGATATGTATCTGGCCAATCAGAACACACAGGCTAGCCTACAACAGCAACTAAGGGCAACTGATAACAGTCTAAAGAACAGCAATTAAAAACTGTCCAAGGGACAAGGTCCTTTCTGCGGTCCTTCTGTTCAAGAAGAAAAAAAAAAAAAGTATAATTGCGGATGGGGGGCAAAGGGAGGGATGTGATGAAGGGCAACACAAATCTAGCATTACAAGTGCATAACTTTCTTATCTGATGCTGCCTCCTTTTTTCAGATTCTACCTTTGGGACAGATTCTCAAGCTATCAAAAACACTTGTGTGGGATTAAGGATGTATGTTCCTGAGAATAGTGAAGCCAAAGTATGTACTGGAGCTGGACTGTACGTCCAGCTTGACACCCTTCTGGCTTAAGTGATAGCCACTAGGACAGTCTTCCAGGTGCAAAGCTTTAGGGAAGCTTTATCAGCTAGCTCAAAGGGTGGCAGTGTAAGCTTCTTCAGCACATAGTTGAGATCCCAAGGAGGAGGAGGTTTCTGGGGTCTGAGATGTAGGAACCTTTGAGGAAGAATTTCGAAGGGAGCCTAGATGCCAAGGGGGATCCATGGGTAGGCATGCAGAGATAGACATGTGTGCCTTAATAGATAAGTAGGCCAAGCCGGTCTGAAGTAACTCACAAATAAGACAGTATTAGAGGGATGTCACTGGTAAGCGGACCCAGCTGTTTATTTTGACACCAAGTATTGAACCTTTTCTATTTACACAGGTATGATTTTCTAGTGTTAGGTTTCCTGGCCTCCAGCAGGACATTGAGAATGTCCTAACTGTAAAAGTGTCTGCATGGGATCAGAAGCCTATGCTCCACAGGATCAGGTGTAGCAGCTGCCACTGTGCGGGGATTAGAGATCCCCTTTGCTGTGTGAGAAGGTCCACTCTGTGGGTTAACTTATGATTGCCCTTGGACAACTGGAGTAAAGGGAACCAATGCTGTCGGGGGCAGTAGTTTGTCACCAGCAAGATTTTCCAATTGTCCTGCTGAATCCATAAGCAGGACTCTCTGAATGAGAGGGAATGGGGGATGCATAAAGGCATTTCCCCTTCCATAAGACAATGAAGGCATCTGTTGCCTATGGGTCTGGTGCCCTGGTGCAGTATCCTTGAAGTTCCCTGTTGGTGGAGACAAAGGTCTATTTGAGGTGTACCCTATCAGTAGACCACGTCCAGGAAGATATCCCTGTGAAGCATCCATTCATGACCGTTTGTGCTGGTTATGCTCAAAAAATCTGCTTGGGAGTTGTGGAGAGAGGAAATGTATGCTGCTTTCAGGGTAATTCCTTAGGAAGTGGCTACTTTCCACAGTGGTATAGCAAGTCTGCAAAGCATGTAGGACTTAATTCCTCCTTGTTTGTTGATACACCACAGGACCCTGGTATTCTCTGTGTATATCAGCAGAGATCCCTTCTGAAGGAAAGGAGAGAATGTCTGAAGGGCTAGGAGGATCTGCTTCATTTCTCTGGCATTGATGTGTTTTGTTTTCTGCCTGTATTTTCACAGACCTTGAACTTTCCAATGGCCAAGAGTGGCCTCCCACCCCAGATCTGAGGTGTCTGTATGCATGACTTGAGAAGGTTGAGGTGGTTGGAGGAGTAGTCCTGGGTTGAGATTCACCTGCGCCAACTACCATATCATCTCCTGTTTTAGGCATGGAAGCAAGGGCACAATGTGCTCCAGTGGCTGGTTGTGCTGCTTCCGGACAGAGCATAGGTATCACTGTAGTTTTCTCATGTGTAACCGAGCTAGGGGAATCATGGGAATGGTAGAGGTCATGTAACCCAGAAGTTTGAGGTACTGCCTTGCAATCAGATGAGGGGAGTGTAGAATTTCTTTAAAGGTGTTCTGTAAGAGAATTCACCTTTACTGGGGGCAGGTTTGTTTCCGTCAAGTCTGTGCAGATTCTGCACCCTAAGAACACAATGTCTTGGGTCGGTGTGAGGTTGGACTTTGGGAAGTTTATTTGGAACCCAAGAGCCTGTAGAAGAGACCATGAACTGGATATGGGTTAGGAGTGTTTTTTGGCTGGCAGCTTGTAAAAGCATGTCGTCCAGGTATGGGAATATTTGTATCCCTTTTATCCAGCAAAAGGCCATTACCGGGCCAAGACATTTGGGGAAGACTCTGGATGCAGCTGAAAATCCAAAAGGCAAGGCAGAAAACTGCCAATGTGAAGAGCCCACTAAGAACATTAAGTATTTTCTATGTGGGGGGGGGGGTTGATGGGAATGTGTAAGTAGGCATCCTTGATATCTAGTGTAGCTAGGAAGCCTTTGTACATACGACAGAACAGAGCTGGCAGGATCAGCATTTTTAAAGTTGGCACCTTTAAGAAAGGATCAAGCCTTGAGAGGTCTAGGATGGGTTTCTATGGCCCTTCTTTTCTGGGAACCAGAAAAAACCTTGAGTAAAATCCTCTTCCAAATTGCAAGGGAGAAATTTTTTCTATAGTTCCCTGGTTTAAAAGGGACTTCAGTACTGGTAAGCAGGAGGGGCAGTTGCTGAACAGGTGGCCGTGGCATGCCTAGTCAATGGAGAGGTCATCCATGACATGTAGTAACCATCTTGGAAAATGGATAGGACCCACTTGTCTGAAGTGACCCGATTCCAAACAGGAAGGCAATGGGAAGGCGAGCAGAAAGTGGGATGGAAGCAACTGGTGGGGGGGAGGCAGGAGTGGCAGGTAGTCAGACACTACCTGTCCTGAAAGGGAGTCCTTTGGCTAGAGAAGGAATGTGCTCTAGCTGAAGGATTTTTCTTTCTTACTTGCCTATGTCTAGTTTGAGGAACAGGACTGGAGTGTTTCCTGATGTACTGAGTTTTTGCAGAATAGCTCCTGTAAAATTTAGGTACAAAGACTAGCAGATGTTTAAGATCCTGCATCTCTTTTCTGTTGCAGGGATTTGAAAATGTCTGCTACTTTTGAGCGAAATAAGGCAGCACTGTCAAGTGGTGCATCATTGAGCTTAGCTCTGAAATCATCTGGCAGAGGCTGCAAGCGCAGCCAGGAGTATCTGCCAAGTGCAGAAGCTGAAGCCGCTGACCTTGCTGAGGATTCTGCAGCATCATAGCTACATTTAATTGAATGCTTGGTGACTTAGTAAGTAGAGAAGAGATAGCTGATTTGGCGGAGGAGTCTGGAATGTCTGCCAACAGTTTGGTGGTAGAGTCAATAAGAGACAGGGCGTACTTTGCCATATCATTTTGGTAATTAGTAGCTCTAAATGCCAAGGTGGATGAGGTGTAAATATTTTTGCCTAACCTTTCCATAACTTTGGTGTCTGTCAGCAGGAAGAATGGTGGTTGTAGGCAAGAGTTTATTTGCTTTGTCTGTGGAGACAGAAATGGTAGCTGGATCTGCAGAAGGGAACTTGATCAAGTGCTTAGCAGAATCTGGGAATTTGCATAGCCTGTCTGCTCTACAAGGAGCAGGAGGTTGCGAGTCTGGAATGAGAGGTGCAGAAGAAAAGGCAGGCAGTATAGCAGGAATGGGTGAAGGGCTTGAGGTTTCCATTTGAATTAGGTCATAGTACCTCTTATTTTCAGGCATGTCTGCGGATTCCCATTTGAAGGTTCCTTCATTTTAAAAATAGTTTCAGAGAAGGTGAAATCTTCAACTGTGTAATGTGGGTCTACAGATTCTTCCCCCTAGGGATCCATATTCCAAGGGTGAAGAAAATTAAGAATTATACGAGGGAATCATCTGAGGAATCTGAACAGGTGTTCTCTTCCCTAGTAACCCTCTCTGCTGGTTGAGACATAGGACTAACGAGGAGGAGGAGGAGAAGCAGAGGCAGAAGCAACTGATGTAGGCCTCAGGGCCATGAAAGCTAAGAAAAGGCTTTGGCTAAAGGTTTGCCAGTCTGGAATAGTTTCTGCCGGCTGAGAGATGTGCTTCCTTTTCTCTCTCCTCGAGAGTCCCAATGGGCGTCTGTTTAGGAACGGGCATCTGAGGCAGGAAATCGGAAGGTTCTCCTGAACACGCTGGTCCCCCCCCCCTCCTCCAGCATCAGAAATGACCGCCAGAATAGCCCTTGCAGACGTGCTCTCGCCCACCGGTAGTACTGCTTCCTCAGAGGTATCTGTGACATCTGGTGTGGCGGATCCGGTTCCAGACCCTGAGACAAGACCATTGTCGGCCACAGGTTGTGGATCGGTCAAAAAAGGTTCTGCAAGTGTTACAGGCCACAAAGATCTGGCCTTCGTTTTAGGCGGTTCAGAGGTGACATCCGATGAGCCCTTCATTCGCAAAGAGCGATGTTTCAGACGTTGGTTCAAGTACAAATTGAGCACATGCAAACCACTGCACGTTTTCAGAATGAACGCCTGACAAATAGGGCAGGCCTCATCATGCGACCGTCCGAGACAGAACAAACACATTGTGGGTGTCTTTATTAGGGATCTGACGGCTGCACTTACATTTAACCTTACTGGATGACATGAAAAGGCAGTAATACAAAAACAAGAACTGAAAAGGTCTCCAACAGGGTACTTAGCTTGAAACTTGAATCGGTTGTCAGTGTAAGCAGGAACACTTGGCGTATGACTGACGGCTGGTAAGTTCTGGTGGCTGTTGTGTTCAGACATCCCTTTTATGGCCAATGTACTCTCACCTAGACCTGAAGTCTCGTGCACCTAGGAGGGACTGAAAGCTTTTGGATACTGGCCGTACGTACGCAAGACAAGGATAAAACCCATATGCAGAATACTGCAACATAGGAATAGAAGGACATCAGATTTCTTTGGTGGTCTGATGTGCAGGACCCCCTTAAGAAAAAGCTTCACCTTCAATCTGGATAACAGGGATGGATCTAGAGGTAAGCAGGCTGAAATGGCTGACAAATGGACTTTCACCGAAGAGTATGAAAGTGTAGATTTTTAGGAGCTCTCACACACAAGCCAAAACTAGAGGTAGTCTGCTTGAAAGGGGGTCTAGTTGCCTTTGAAGCCACCAGAAGAACCTTTTCCATTTTGATAAATAGAATATCCTAGTACTAGATTTTCTAGCCTCCTGCAGCACAGACAGCACGTCCTCTGGGTAAACGTGTCTGGAAGGGATCAGAAGTTTATCATCCACAGGGTAAGGCTGAGAGTTTGCAGATGGTGGATGAGATCCCATCTGTTGTGCGAGTAGGTCCGCCTTGTGAGGCAACTTGCGGAGATTGCCCATGGCAAGAGATAAAAGGGAGAACCAATGCTGCCTTGGCCAATAGGAGGTTACCAGCGAGATTTTTGGCATGTCCAGCTGAATCTTCAGCAGGACCTTCTGTACAAAAGGGAAGGGGGGGGCATACAGATCATCTCCTTCCAGGAGACTGTGAAGGCATCCACTCTCCACAGCTGTGATGAAGGGAGTCTTGATCGGAATAGCCGAAGCTGTCTGCTCTGAGGGGAGGCAAACAGATCCATCTGTGTAGTGCCCCATTGGTGGGCAATGTCTACGAAAATGTCTGTTTAACATCCATTTGTGATTTCGAGACATTTGCTGAGGGCATCTGCCGGATTGTTGTCTTGTGATGGGATGTAGACCGCCTGTAATGTTATATTGGACAGAGTGGCCAACTCCCATGCTTGTATGGCCAGCCTGCAAAGTAAATAGGATCTAGTCTCCACTGCTTTATGTACCACATCACTGTGGTGGCGCCTGTGAAGACTTGGAGGTGGCCTAGGTGTAGGAGAGGGAGGAAAGTCTTCAGAGCTAGAAGAGCAGCAGTCATTTCCCTCACATTGTATTTTTTTCCAGAGGGAGGGCACCCACTGAGCTTGTGCTTTGAGGATGTTCACAGTAGCCCCCCACCCCCTACTCCAGATCCAAGGCATCTGTGTACATGTGTTGAACTGCCTTGATAGACTGTAGTTGGAGTCCTGGATTCTGTAGGATTTGGTGGAGTTGTCACCTTAACTTTTGTTTCAAATAGGGCAGGAAGGGCACCTGAAAGTCCAGTGGGTGGTTGTGTTGGGACCAGACATTCAAGTACCACAGGAACTTCCTCATGTGTAGTCTGGCAAGGGACACCATGGGAAGAGTGGGCGCCATTAAACCCAGAAGGCAAATAAATTCCCTGGCTGAGATGCGAGTGACTAGGAGTAAAGTTTGGAAATGGCTGGTTAGAGAATTGACCTCTTCTAGTGGGAGGAAGACCTTCATCAGATCTGCCCTTATTCTGCAACCCAAGAAGATTGGTCTTGGGATGGATGGTGTGAGGTAGGACTTGAGTAGGTGGAGTGTGAAACCCAGACTTTCTAGAAGAGAAACAGTGAATTGCACATGTCTCTGGAAAGTACTTCCTTCTGCTTGGATGAGGTCGTCACCCAAGTATGGGAAGATCTGTATGCCTTTTGTTCTGCAGAAGGCAACTGCTGGGGCTAGACACTAAATATCCTTGGAGCTGTAGACAAGCCAAAGGGGAAGGCAGTAAATTGATAGTGTGAGAATAGCACTGCAAAACGTAGGAATCTCCTGAAGTCTGGGTGGGTAAGGATATGAAGACATGCCTCATTCAGGTCCAGAGTGGCCATAAAGGCCCTGGGTGTCAAAAGTGGAAGAAGGGTTTGCAGGGATAGCAAGCGGAAGGAAGGTACATGCAGGAAGGGGGTTTAGCAGGGACAGGTCCAGGACTGGCCTTCCATGGGCCATCCTTTTTTGGAACCAGGAAGAGTCTGAAGTAAAAATCTTGACCCTATTTTCCTGGTGGGCCCCTCAATATTGTTCCTTGTAATAACAAATCATGAATGACCACGATATCAGGTGGGAGTTTTTTTTTTTTAGGAAGGAGGGAAATGCCTTTTGGAGAAGGCTTCTCCTGTCAGGTCATAAAGTACCCTCTTTCTCCACTGCTGATAGGACCCAGCAGTCTGAGGTGATTTGTTGCCACTGGGAAAACAGAGAGAGGCAGGCAGAAAGGGGGAGATGGTAAAGGGTATTTAGACAGTCAAGCATTAGGTCGGTCTGGAAAAGGCTGCCTGGGAGTACTGTGAGAGAAGCTAATTCTAGTGGATGAAGGTTTTCTGGCCCCTTTCCTTGGCTTTGAATAAAATGAAGGTTCAGGTACCCTTCTAACAAAACTTTGTTTTGTTAGCTAGTTCCTATAGAATTTAAAACTGGTGATGCAAGTAGATACTTCTGGTCCTGTACTTATTTGCTTTTTTCCTGCAGAATGCTTACCAAAAAGGAACTTGTTGTCCAGGGGGGCGTCCAAGATCTTGTTTTTGAAGTCATGTGGCAGAGGATGAAGTCTGAGCCAGGAATACCTACACAAGACAGAAACAGATGCAGGTGACCTGGCCGAGGCTTCAGCAGCATCACAGCTGCATTATACTGAATGTCTGACTACTTGTGCTGCTAACGAAAGTTGAGGCAACTTGAAGCTTAGTTGGGAAGTCAGGCATAGAGCGAGAAGACTAGAGGCCTAGAAGACTAGATCTAGGGCATATTTTACCATACAAGTCTGGTAATTGACAGCCCTGATAAATGTTTGCAAAGTGCATTTTACGTTTTAGTTATGCTGCAGTATGCCAACAGTGCAATAACTTCTATATTGGAAAAAGTACAGTTTTGTACCTACCATAAATGTAGATGTCCGATAGGTATGCATCTGCAGTCATCACATATGGGTTGTCCTGCCTCAGGCAGCCCTTCGGTCGGCCGAATTCCAAAGTCTGGGTCCGGCGTCGGCTGATGTCGCCCTCTCCCCGACGTCAGAGCGCCTGGGGTATAAAAGCGTCAGCCGACGCCATCTTCCTCAGTGTTTCTTGCCCCAGATGCCAGGTGCCCTCAAAGGAAGGCTAAATTTGGAGAAATGCAATAAATTCCAAACATGCACAGAAATATATGCATATTATATATATCTATATATATAAAACAAATACACCATAATAGATAACCCCAACTAGCTATGAGAGGGGTAAGTACCCAATAAATACCCAAGAGGGGAAGGAGGGAGGGTAAACCTGACTGCAGATGCATACCTATCGGACATCTACATTTATGGTAGGTACAAAACTGTACTATGTCCTTCAAGGCTGCATCTGCAGTCATCACATATGGGTAGAATACCATAGCCAAACTGGGGGTGGAGGATCAATGTAAAGGATGGTGTAGTTAAAATGCCCTGCAGGACTGCCGTAGCAAAGCCTGCTCTGGATCTGGAATATAAAGGTAAATTGTAATGCCTGGAAAATGTATGCACGGAGCTCTATGTAGCAGCTTCTAAAATGTCCTTAGTAGCCACCCCTCTTAAGAAGGCTGTGGAGGTGGCTGTGGCTCTCGTGGAATGAGGTCTAATGTTAGCTGGCACAGTTTTTCCATGAAGGGAATAACAAAAACGTATGCAATTCCCTATCCATTTTGAAATTGTCTGTTTGGAAATTGCTTTTCCTTGTGCACCAGCAGCATATGCCACCAACAGCTGGTCAGTTTTTCTGTAGCTTTTAGTTCTGTCCAAGTAGTAGCGCAACTGTCTGTGTATGTCCAGGGTGTGCATTAGTTTCTCCCCTTTGTTTTGTGGATTTGGAAAGAAGGTAGGCAGGTGAATAGCTTGGTTTAATGAGACCCTGGATACTACCTTTGGCATAAATGAAGGATTGGTTGTCAATGAGACTCTGTCCTGGTGAAAAATAAGAAATGGCTGTACTGCCATGAGGGCCTGTAACTCAGATACTCTTCTTGCTGAGGTTATGGCCAGAAGGAAGGCGGTCTTCCAAGACAGGAACTGTAGTTCTGCAGATGCTGCTGGTTCAAAGGGAGGCAGAGTTAGTTTTTCCAACACGAAGTTAAGGTCCCAAGTAGGCACTGGAGGTTTCCTTGGAGGATTGATGTTTTTAATTCCTCTTAGAAACTGTCTTAGGAGAGGATGAGAAAAGTTAGGTGGGTCAGTACTGTACTCTGCTGAAATTGCTGAAGCATGAATTTTAATGGAAGAGTAAGACAGGCCATTATGGAGCATTTCTGCCAAGTATTCCAGGATATGTGGCATGTTCATCACTGTCTCATCTAGGCCCTTTGTGGTGCTCCAAGTGTGAATCTTTTCCATTTTGCTGAATATGCCTTTCTTGTGGAAGGCCTGCGAGCTTCCATGATGATATCCTTCACTCTCTTGGATAGCTTATCCTGAGGAGGAGTCAAGGTATTTTCCAGGCTGTTAGTTGCAAGGTTTTCAGGTTGGAATGCAGAGTTTTGTAATTGTGCTGTGTCAGAAGAAGTGGCCATTGAGGAAGAAGCCATGGTTTCGTGCGTGACATGCTCTTTAACAGTGGGTACCAGTGCTGTCTTGGCCAGTCCGGAGCTATCAGAATCACTTTTGGCTGCTCTGTCCTGATCTTCAGTAAGACCTTGGTCATTAATGGAAGAGGTGGAAATGCATACACTGTTAGAGTTCTCCAGCTGAAAGATAGGGCGTCCACTTTCCATGCTTGTGGGTGGTATGTCCTTGAGCAGAATTTCTTCAGCTGATTGTGGGGGGAGGCAAAAAGATCTAGGTCTGGCTTTCCCCATGATTGTGTTATCTGTAGGAAGATGTCTGGGTGCAGCATCCATTCGTGTGCATCCATGATATTTCTGCTTAAGCTGTCCGCCAGTATATTGTCTTTTCCTGGCACAAACTGGGATTGCAGTTCTATATTGAGTTTCAAGGAAAGTTCCCATAGATTCATTGCCAGTCTGCAAAGAGGGTAGGAATGGGTGCCTCCTTGCTTGTTTATGTACCACATAACTGTGATGTTGTCTGTCCTTATTAGCAGGTGGCCTTGATGCAGAAAGAGTTTGAAGGCCTTGATTGCATGCATCACTGCCAGCATTTCCTTTTGGTTTATGTGCATGCGTAGCTCCTTTTGTGACCATAGTCCTTGAATACATCTGCCCTCCATGTGTGCTCCCCAACCGTGGTCTGAAGCGTCCGTTGTAATGGTTTGGCTGGCTATTGGTTTGCTGAAGGGCAGACCCCTGTTTGACTGGCTTGCTTGAGCCCACCACAGAAATTCCTTTTGGAGGCATGGAATGAGTGGGATCAAAGTTTCTAAGCTGTGACTGTGCTGAGTCCATAAACTCCTTAGGTACTATTGTAGTTTCCTCACATGCAGCCTTGCTTGTGGAATCAGAAGAATGCAAGATGCCATGTAAACCAAGCCTGCAGGATTTTCCTTGCAGTCAGCTGAGTTTGTCTGGTCAGATTCTTGAAGTAATCCGGTAGTTGTCTTTGTTTTTCTAATGTGAGAAAAGCCATTTGGGTGGTTGTGTCTAGATCCGCACCCAGAAAAGTTATTCTTTGAGATGGAATAAGTCTTGATTTGTGAATGTTGACTGTATATCCCAAGGCCAGCAGTAGGCGGATGGCATAATTCAAGTCCTTTACCAAAGTTTGTTGGCTGTCCGCTTGTATCAGGCAGTCATCCAGATATGGGTATATTTGAATCCCCTGAAGTCTGCAGCGTGCAATTACTGATGCCAGGCATTTCGTGAATACTCTGGGCGCAGTAGATAAGCCAAAGGGCAATGCTGAGAATTGATAATGCTCTGAACCTGCAAGAAATCTGAGGTGTCTTCTGCAGCTTTGTCTGATAGGGACATGCAGGTATGCCTCCTTGAGGTCTAGAGTCACCAGCCAAGACCCCTTGCCAAGCATGGGAAGGAGTTGCTGTAGTCTCAGCATTTTGAATTTTGGCACAATGAGATAAGTTTTCAGTGTGGACAAGTCGAGAATAGGCCTCCATTGATTTTCTTTTCTTGGAACAAGGAATAGTCTGGAGTAAAATCCTTGGCCTTGTTCTGAAAGAGGAACCTTTTCTATAGCTTTAATTTGCATTAAGTTGGAGATTTGTTTCAAAGCCTTTGCCCTTTGATTTGGTGGCAGGTCTGGCATGCCTTTTCTTTTTGGCAATGTGTGAAAATGGAACCTGTATCCTTTGTCTATTATTTGCAGTGTCCATTTGTCTCTTGTAATACTGTGCCAATTTTCTGAGAATAAGGAAAGCTTTCCGCCCAAAGGTGCTTCTAATTGAGCCCTGGTTGGCGGAGTCAAAGCAAAGTCATCGAGTCTGTCCTTGTGCAGCAGTTGTAGGTGCTGCACTACCTCTCTGGTTGGGAGGCTGCCATTGACGTCCTCTGTAGGAGCCTCTAGCTTGCCCTCTACCTCTGGCATGCCTGTTCTTGCCTCTCTGAAATCTTTCTGTGTCCGGAAAGGACCAATTCTTGGTAGGCCAATTTCTGCTGAATCTTGGTGGTTGGACTTGTAGAAAATCTTTGACTGTTTGTACAGATTTTGCCTTTTCCTCAAATTTCTTTAAGACCTCCTGAGCAGTGGAGCCAAATAACTTTTGCTTTTCCAGTGGAGCATCCAGAAGCTTAGCTTTAACATGGTCTGGCAGAGATTGTTCCTTCAGCCAAGCATGCCTACGTATGACTGCACCTGTCATAGCTGACCTACATGAAGCTTCCAATGCATCATAACCACACTAAGAAATGGTTGCTAACCTGCTGGGAGTTATGTACCAGATCCTGAAGTGATTTGCGATCTAGGGGTTCAGGTGAAGACAGCTTCTTATGCAATTCATCTAACAAATACTCTTGGTACTGTCTCATATGAAATTGCCAATTTAATGCCCTCATAGAAAGACTAGCAGAAGTATACACTTTTTTACCCCATCTCTCTAAAGCCCTGGACTCCCTTTCAGAGGGGAATGGATTCTTAGTAGTGGAAGCTGTAACCCCTTTAGGGCCCTGGGAAATAGTTTCTGGATCAGCAGAGTGGGCCTTGTAAAGAAAAAGATGCGAGTCCGGGACCCTGTAGTGCCTATCAGGGTTGGCAGGGGCCGGAGGAAGAGTGTCAGGGGTTATGCTAGACTCAGAGTACACATCATCAATGACCGTCAAAACAGGAGGAATAGCCAAAGGTCTATGCTGAGGTAAATGCAGAAAAGTTCTTAATCTTTTCCTGGAATCAGAAAATTCCTGGCCCTGCCATTTGAAATGCTCTCTCAGTGTGAAGGGTCTCTCCGAAAGATAGTTCTTCAGGAGGGGAGGCCGAGGGGATTGATTCCTCTGCATCAGAATCCTCGTAGGCCGAAAAAGCCTCCTCCTGGTAGTCCGAGAGAGCAGAGCCATCAGAGGCCTCCTCTCAGGAGTGGGGATCAGAGGGCTCAACCCTGGGCCTTTTGTCTAGAGGGGGTTGAGAGCCCCTGATTAAGGAGATAAGGTCCTCTGCTAAAGTTAGAATCTGTGAACTGGAAGAGGGTCCCTGAGGAATAACCCTGGGAGGCATAGCTTTTGTATGTTTAGCAGCTTTAGCCCTGGTGAAAGCCTTTATGGACATGGATGCAGGAGGCCTAGCTGCACCACATACTGGTGTAGTTTTGTCTAGAGGTATGGTGTCTGAAGTTTCCAAGACACCAGTTTCTGAAGGATATTCAATAACCGACTCAGCAGGGGCCTCCGGGGTCAAGGTTGTCAGTTGAGCAGTTTCGGGGGTCGGAAGTACCAAGGACTCTGTTTCAGCCGAGACCGAGACACTCACGGTAGGCCTGGCCGTGGTTTCAGCCGAAACCACGGCCCACGTGTGTCGGTCCTTGTCCTTCCGTTTCTTTGTTAAATGTGAAGTCGGAGTCTCAGACGGCATATTGTATGAAAAACTAGCCCCAAAAAATTCCTCTGCAAACTCCGCCAGACGTCTAAGAGTGCGTCGGTTGAAGGAAGCACAGGCTGAACAGGCCGAGACGTCGTGGTCTGGGCCTAGGCAGGGGAGGCAGTTAGAGTGGAAATCCTTATGAGGTATTTGTTTCCCACAAGTTAAGCAATTATTAACTTTATCTGACATCGGCTGAGGCAATAAAGAGTCCCCAATGGGGTACTTAGCTTTTGAAGTCTTCGGTAGCTGAATTACAGGAGCTGGCCGACCGGCACTTGCGAACTGCTTCTGCTTCGGGCACCACGCGGCAAGAAAGACTCAGGAAGATGGCGTCGGCTGACGCTTTTATACCCCAGGCGCTCTGACGTCGGGGAGAGGGTGACATCAGCCGACGCCGGACCCAGACTTTGGAATCCGGCCGGCCGAAGGGCTGCCTGAGGCAGGACAACCCATATGTGTTGACTGCAGATGCATCCTTGAAGGACATGTAGAACGTAAGCTTAGGGATTGTATCTATGAACTTAACTATGAAATTACAAAGGCTAAATCTACAAATGCACTTTACAAGCATATTCATCAATTTCTAGACCATTTCCCTTTTGCCATCACTGAGAAAGTACAGGTCAGCCACAGAGGTGGGTCGTGGAAACTATTAAACGAAGAGAGAGAGCCTTGTTGGCAGGTATTTTTGAATGCATCAGTCCCCCTAGGGCTTAATGACGTGATATCCATACAGTGCTTACTCAAGAGGAAGACATATGAAAAATACGCTTATATTTATCATCTGTTTTGATTTTTCAGGGTGAATGCATTAGGATTTGTGAATCATTTTTCCTTACGTCCTGGCAAAGTTAGTGAAAAAGATCTTATGTACCTACCATAACGTTCCATGTTAGTTGTATTAATCTCGCCTTCTTTCTTGCTGGTTGGGGATTGGAGCCAATCCTTGCTCCGACTCGGCCATCTTCTATAGCTCGAGAGCTGTTTACTGGCTCGAGGCTACCCCTTATCCCATGATGCCTAGCAAAAGCTACCCAGATCTCGTTTGTAATAGCTAACCCCAGACACAGCCAGTGAATCAACCTGTCCAAACAAACAGGTTGAGCAAACCTGTCATACTCTCTCAGTCAGTAGAGGAAAGGCCCTCTTTCTTGCATCCCACCCTCCATCCCCCTGTCCTATTGGATCGAGAGGAGTTTTGGTTTCACTGGCTGAGTGTTCTCTGGTTTGTTTCCTCTACTGAGAGAGTACAACAGGTTTGCTCAACCTGTTTGTTTGGACAGGTTGATTTACTGGTTGTGTCTGGGGTTAGCTATTACAAACGAGATCTGGGTAGCTATCGCTAGGCATCACGGGATAAGGGGTAGCCTCGATCCAGTAAACAGCGCTCGAGCTATAGAAGATGGCCGTGTCGGAGCCAAGGATTGGCTCCGATCCCCAACCAGCAAGAAAGGCGGCGAGATTAATACAACATGGAACGTTATGGTACGTACATAACTTCTTTATGTTAAGTTGTCTATCTCGCCTTCGTTCTTGCTGGTTGGGACAGCGTCCCTAGCACCTACAATCCTGGGCGGCTCATTGGAACAGACTCTTCAGAACAATGGAACCAAAGTCAGCTCTGCTCCTGGAGACCATATCTAGCTTGTAATGAGAAATAAAGGTATGAGGATTTGCCCACGTAGCGGCTGCATACATAGAATTCATGGGCAACCTAGATTGGAGGGCCAGAGAGATGGCCAAAGCCCTAGTAGAATGACCTTTTGGTTTGATAGGCAACTCTGTTTCTCAATTGATAAAAGAAAGTAATAATGTGAAAACCACCTGGATAAGGTCACTTTGGAAACTGGGAGACCTTGTTTGCCTAGGGCGTAGGAAAGGAATAGTTGGTCCGACTTCCTTATATCCTTAGTCCTACGCAAGTAGAAACACAATTGTCTATGAACATCCAGTTGGTGTAATTTGTATTCCGCCTTGTTGATGTGGATAGCGAAAAACACAGGAAGGTCTATAGATTGGTTTAAATTGTTTTCTGAACAGACTTTCGGAAGGAAAAAGGGATTAGTCCTCAGAGCAACCCTGTCCTTATGAAAAACCAAGTATGGAGGACTAACAGTGCCTGAAGTTCAGAGACACGTCTGGCTGAAGTAATAGCTAGCAGAAAAAGTGTTTTCTAAGACAGAAACTTAATGGAGCAGGATGCTGCAGGTTCAAAGGGGAGCATAATTAAGGAGGTTACTACCAAATTAAGGTCCCAAGGAGGAGGGGGATCTCTCACTGGAGGTCTAAGGAGAGTAGTCGCTCTTAAAAAGGCCTTACAGAGCTTATGAGACAATGTTTGAATTAGACAACCTAACATGAAAGTTAGAAATGGCCGCCAATTGAACCCTGATTTTAGCAGAAGCAGACCCAGAATGAAAAAGCTGTGCTAGGAACTCCAAAATTTCATGGACTTGGGGCTGAAAAAGGATCTACGTTCCTAGCCTCTGCCCAACAAGAAAAACGTTTCCATTTGCTAGCATAAGTCTTTCTAGTTGTTGACTTGTGAGAGGAGACAATCTCACGCACAGCTGGGGAAATGCTGGGAAGCTTGGCTAAGGTTGGAAGTGGATCAACCAAGCTGAGCTGGAGTGCTTGGAGAGATTGATGCAGCCCGCCTGATTGGATCCGATTCCAGGCCTACTGATTCATCAAAGTCCAGGGCTGATCGAGAAGGTAATGGTGCAGGAAAGGAAACCATATCTGTCGAGGCCAGTAGGGGGCAATGAGGATCATTTTGCAACCCAACGATATTGCTTTCTGTATGAGTTTCGGTATCAGGGGAAACGGAGGGAAGGCATAAAAAAGTCCCTGAGGCCAATCGTGGACTACAGCGTCTCTGGGTGTGTGACCTGGAAGCGGAAGAAGGGAGAAGTAGTTGCTGCATTTGCTGTTGAAGGGGGTGTCAAAAAGATCGCAGCAAGGCTGTCCCCATTTGCGGAAGATCAGATCCGCAACTACCTGACTCAGAGACCATTCGTGAGGCATGAGAATAGCTCTGCTGAGCCTGTCCGCTATGACGTTGGACCTCCCAGGGATGTGCATTGCAATCAGAAATTGTTGGGAAGCAATCGCCCACTGCCAGAGTCTGAGTGCTTCTCTACATACGGGGTAGGACTTTGTTCCGCCCTGCTTGTTGATGTACCACACCAATGACATGTTGTCCGTTTGAATTGCAATGGTCCCAGAAGGGAGAGAGTCTTGAAGAGCTTGCAACGCTAGGAGCACGGCTCTCATTTCTAGGACATTTATATGCAGGTGGTACTCGTGAGGCTGCCAAGTGCCTTGGACTGTCCTACCCTGATAATGCCCCCCCACCCTATCAGGGAGGCGTCTGTGGTCAATGTGGCTACTGGAGGGGGCTGAATGAAGGGTCTGCCCTGAGTCACTAGTGGACAGACCATCCACCAGGAAAGGTTCCTTTTGCATGCTTCTGTAATTATGATCGTATGAGACATGGGCAGTTGTTGGAAAGACCACGGTGTGAACAGAAGCCACTGAAGGGATCCTCATGTGAAAGCGGGCCAGTGGGATTAGAAGAATGGCTGCTGCTGTGGAACCCAGAGTTTGAAGAATGAACCTGACTTGGATTCTTTTGCTCTGCTTCAGAATTTGTACCCGCTGATGAATTGTAGACACCCTTTCTGGCGGTAGCCTTGCGGACATGTTCCTTGTGTCTAAGTCTGCACCTACATAGGTAATAGACTGATAGGGCAACAAGGCAGATTTTTTCAAAGTTTATTGTAATGCCTAACTGGGAGCAGACTGTGTAGTCCCTGGCTTGAAGACGTTGATGCCTGGTAGTAGCAGTGAGGAGCCAGTCTAGATATGGAACACCCGGAATCCTCGACGTCTCAGGTGAGCAGTGACCACTGCCATACATTTGGTGAACACCCTGGGGGCTGTGGTGAGACCAAAGGGCAGAGCTCTGAACTGGTAACGACTGGCTCCCAGCCGGAAGCGAAGGAATCTCCTAGAGCGCCTGTCCATTTTGATGTGGTAGTACGCATCCTGAAGATCTATGGAGCACATCCAATTGTCCGGACCCAGAAAGGGTAGAATGGACTGTAGTGTGACCATCCAAAACTTTGTTCTTTGAACAGACTTGCTTAGTCTGCTGAGATCCAGAATCGGTCTCCAGTCCCCTGTCTTTTTTGATACCAAAAAGAACCTTGAGTAAGTTCTGGATCCGTGTTGGTCTGCCGGGACTTCCTGGATGACTCTTTCTAGCAGTCTTGAAACTTCTATGACTGCTTGGTCCCTCAGGCTGGGTGGAACACCTGGAAGGGATTAGCTCGATGGTAAGGGGGGTTGAGAGAAGGGAATTTTGTAACCTCCAGATACAACTGACCGTACCCATCTGTCTTGTGTTAAATTTAGCCAGGCTTTTGGGTACAGTGAAAGTCTTATCCTGACTGCCTCCAGAGGTGGGAAGCCGGGCAACCCTTCAGGGATGCTGAAAGGGCTTCTCAGAGAAGGATTCTCTGTTGCCCTGGTTCTGCGGACCCCCCTCTGCCACGAGGGCGGCATCTATTATTTCCCCCTCTGCCCCTGGAGGTAAAATCACTACGTGTATCAGACGAGGCTCCCTGGAATTTTTGGAACCACATTTTACCACTCTTCTGACCCTTGGGGTATGGTCTGGAAGGAGTGGAAAAACAGACTCCCACAGCAGAGATAGTTTTGCCTTCTTGCTCACACCTAGTCAAAGTGTCTTTCACCTGTGGTCTAAAAAGAAAGGAACCATCAAAGGGGGTGTTGGTGAATGACGCTCTAAAGGGTTCCGCAAAATTACACAGCCACATCCATGCATGTCTCCTACGGGCCACACCCATACCTCCGGCTCTACTCGCACCATCGGCTGCATAAGAGATGAGCCTCATGGAGGAGTTGACTACAGAATTAAGGGTCGCCAGCTGGGAAGCCACTTTGGCTTCAGCCCCCTCAGCTGATGGATCTTGAAGGGTATCTCCGAGCTCTTTAAGGAGATCCCTCTGAAGCCAAGTAAAATGGCATAAGTAGTTCAGTGACCAAATGGAAAAGGTCGCTGAAGCAAACATTCGCTTCCCATATCTGTCCATGGTCCTAGACTCCTTGTTAGGAGGATGGACAGACGAAGAGGTTTCTGCTAACTTTTTTGGTGGCTGCTACCACCACCATGGTATCAACAGTAACACTTTTGGTAAGGAACCGTTTATCATGGGGGTGCTGTGATGAACTTGCCAGGTCTCCTCGGAGTTGGTTCCACTGTATCCGGGGCTGACCAAGCCTTTCGAGCCACCACGGACATAAGTGGATCGAAAGGCGGAGAAACCCAGGAGCTGGAAGATCAGGAACTGAACGCATCCAGGAATACAGACGCATCCTCAGTAGGGGCTAGCGGATTCCAGTTCCCCCTCTGCTTAAGCACTGAGGATGTCCGAAAAGGACACATCTTCAGAGAGGGATCTCGGGGACCCTTCTGAATCATCTAAGTCTGTATCTGAAGTGACAGACTCAGGGGAGTCAATGTACTTCCTCTTGCACTTCTTACGAGGGGGCTCCTCTGAATGTTCAGGGGAGGCCTCGGAAGAAGAGGAAACACCCAATGGGGTGCCCTGGAACACCGGTTCCCCACACTTGGGGTCTGGAGGAGGAGCAGAGGTTGGCACAAGCACTACAGGGGACAGAGCTGCTGGGGCCGATAGTGGAGCTGAATCAGTGGCCAGCACATTCCTCAAGACATTGAAGGCGTCCCTGCCACGATGCAGAGGAGGCTCTGGTTCAGAGGAAATCAGAATCCTTCTCCGCACCCAGGGAGACGGCTCCAAGGCTGATGTAGGAACCAAGCTCACCTGTGCCGAAGCTCCAAGAGGGAGAAAGTACAGTTTTGTACCTACCATAAATGTAGATGTCCGATAGGTATGCATCTGCAGTCATCACATATGGGTTGTCCTGCCTCAGGCAGCCCTTCGGTCGGCCGGATTCCAATGTCTGGGTCCGGCGTCGGCTGATGTCGCCCCTTCCCCGTCAGAGCGCCTGGGGTATAAAAGCATCAGCCGACGCCATCTTCCTCAGTTTTTCTTGCCCCAGATGCCAGGTGCCCTCTAAGGAAGGCTAAATTTGGAGAAATGCAATAAATTCCAAACATGCACAAAAATATATACATATATAAAAACAAATACACCATAATAGATAACCCCAGCTAGCTATGAGAGGGGAATGTACCCAAGAACTACCACAGAGGGGAAGGAGGGAGGGTAAACCTGACTGCAGATGCATACCTATCGGATACCTACATTTATGGTAGGTACAAAACTGTACTATGTCCTTCAAGGATGCATCTGCAGTCATCACATATGGGTAAGAATGCCATAGCCAATCTGGGGGTGGAGGATCTATGTAAAGGATGGTGTAGCTAAAATGCCCTGCAGGACTGCCGTAGCAAAGCCTGCTCTGGATCTGGAATATAAAGGTAAGTTGTAATGCTTGGAAAATGTATGCACGGAGCTCCATGTAGCAGCTTCTAAAATGTCCTTGGTAGCCACCCCTCTTAAGGCTGTGGAGGTGGCTGTGGCTCTGGTCGAATGAGGTCTAATGTTAGCTGGCACAGTTTTTCCATGAAAGGAGTAACAGAAACGAATGCAATTCCCTATCCATTTTGAAATTGTCTGTTTTGAAATTGCTTTTCCTTGTGCACCAGCAGCATATGCTACAAACAACTGGTCAGTTTTTCTGTAATTTGTAGTTCTGTCCAAGTAGTAGCGCAACTGCCTGTGTATGTCCAGGGTGTGCAGAAGCTTTTCCCCTTTGTTTTGTGGATTTGGAAAGAAGGTAGGCAGGTGAATAGCTTGGTTTAATGAGACCCTAGATACCACCTTTGGCATAAATGAAGGACTGGTTCTCAATGAGACTCTGTCTTGATGAAAAATAAGAAATGTCTGAACTGCCATGAGGGCCTGTAACTCAGATACTCTTCTTGCTGAGGTTATGGCCAGAAGGAAGGCAGTCTTCCAAGAGAGGAACTGTAGTTCTGCAGATGCTGCTGGTTCAAAGGGAGGCAGTGTTAGTTTTTCCAACACAAAGTTAAGGTCCCAAGTAGGCAGTGGTTGTTTCCTTGGAGGATTGATGTTTTTAATTCCTCTTAGAAACTGTCTTAGCAGAGGATGAGAGAAGACAGGTGGATCAGTATTGTACTCTGCTGAAATTGCTGAAGCATGAATTTTAATTGAAGAGTAAGACAGGCCATTGTGGAGCATTTCTGCTAAATATTCCAGGATATGCGCCATGTTCATAACTGTTGCATCTAGGCCCTTTGAGGTGCTCCAGGTGTGAAATCTTTTCCATTTTGCTGAGTATGCCTTTTGTGTGGAAGGCCTGCGAGCTTCCATGATGATATCCTTCACTCTCTTGGATAGCTTATCCTGGTGATGAGTCAAGGTATTTTCCAGGCAGCTAGCTGTAATGTTTTCAGGTGGGAATGCAGAGTTTTGTAATTGTGCTGTGTCAGGAGAAGCGGCCATTGTGGCAGAAGCCATGGTTTTGTCCGTGACATGCTCTTTAGCAATGGGTACCAGTGCTGTCTTGGCCAGTCCGGAGCTATCAGAATCACTCTTGGCTGCTCTGCCCTGATCTTCAGTAAGACCTTCGTCATTAGAGGAAGAGGTGGGAATGCATACACTGTTACAGCTCTCCAGCTGAAAGAGAGGGCGTCCACTTTCCATGCTTGTGGGTGGTATGTCCTTGTGCAGAATTTGTCCAACTGATGATTGTGTGGGGAGGCAAAGAGGTCTATGTCCGGTCTCTCCCATGATTGTGTTATCTGATGGAAGATGTCTGGGTGCAGCATCCATTCGTGTGCATCCATGATGTTCCTGCTTAAGCTGTCCGCCAGTATGTTGTCCTTTCCTGGTACAAACTGGGATTGCAGCTGTATTTTGAGTGTCAGGGAAAGTTCTCAGATTCATTGCCAGTCTGCAAAGAGGGTAGGAATGGGTGCCTCCTTGCTTGTTTATGTACCACATAACTGTAGTGTTGTCTGTCCTTATTAGCAGGTGGCCTTGATGTAGAAATAACTTGAAAGCCTCGATTGCATGCATCGCTGCCAGCATTTCCTTTTGGTTTATGTGCATGCGTAGCTCTTTTTGTGACCATAGTCCTTGAATGCATCTTCCTTCCATGTGCACTCCCCATCCGTGGTCTGAAGCGTCCATTGTAATGGTTTGGCTGGCTATTGGTTTGCTGAAGGGCAAACCCCCGTTTGACTGGCTTGCTTGAGCCCACCACAGAAATTCCCTTTGAAGGCATTGGATGAGTGGTATCAAAGTTTCCAAGCGGTGACTGTGCTGAGTCCATAAACTCCTTAGATACCATTGGAGTTTCCTCATATGTAGCCTTGCTTGAGGAATCAGAAGAATGCAAGAAGCCATGTAACCCAGGGCCTGCAGGATTTTCCTTGCAGTCAGCTGAGTTTGTCTTGACAGGTTTTTGAAGTAATCCGGTAGTTGGTTTTGTTTTTCTTCTGTGAGGAAAGCCATTTGGGTGGTTGTGTCTAGATCAGCACCCAGAAAAGTTATTCTTTGGGATGGTACCAGTCTTGACTTGTGAATGTTGACTGTATATCCCAAGGCCTGAAGAAGATAGATGGCATAATTCAAGTGTTTTACCAAAATTTGTTGGCTGTCCGCTTGTATAAGGCAGTCGTCCAGATACGGGTATATTTGCATCCCCTGAAGTCTGCAGTGTGCAATTACTGATGCCAGGCATTTCGTAAATACTCTGGGCGCAGTAGATAAGCCAAAGGGCAATGCTGAGAATTGATAATGCTCTGAACCTGCAAGAAATCTGAGGTGTCTTCTGCAGCTTTGTCTGACAGGGACATGAAGGTATGCCTCCTTGAGGTCCAGAGTTACCAGCAAAGACCCCTTGCCCAGCATGGGAAGGAGTTGCTGTAGAGTCAGCATTTTGAATTTTGGCACAATGAGATAAGTATTTAGTGCGGACAAGTCGAGAATAGGCCTCCATTGCTTTTCTTTTCTTGGAACAAGGAAGAGTCTGGAATAAAATCCTTGGCCTTGTTCTGCGAGAGGAACCTTTTCTATTGCTTTCATTTTCATTAAGTTGGAGATTTGTTTCAAAGCCTCTGCCCTTTGATTTGGTGGCAGGTCTGGCATGCCTTTTCTTTTCGGTAATGTGTGGAAATGGAACCTGTATCCTTTGTCTATTATTTGTAGTGTCCATTTGTCCCTTGTAATAATGTGCCAATTTTCTGAAAATAAGGAAAGCTTGCCGCCCAAAGGTGCTTCCAATTGAGCCCTGGTTGGCGGTGTCAAAGTAAAGTCATTGAGTCTGTCCTTGCGCAGCGGTTGTAGGCCCTGCACTACCTCTCTGGTTGGGATGCTGCCATTGACGTCCTCTGTAGGAGCCTCTAGCTTGCCCTCTACCTCTGGCACGCCTGTTCTTGCCTCTCTGAAATCTGTCTGTCTGGAAAGGACCAGTTCTTGGAAGGCCAATTTCTGCTGAATCTTGGTGGTTGGACTTGCATAAAATCTTTGACTGTTTGTACAGATTTTGCCTTTTCTTCAAATTTCTTTAACACCTCCTGAGCAGTGGAGCCAAATAACTTTTGCTTTTCCAGTGGAGCATCCAGAAGCTTTGCTTTAACATGGTCTGGCAGACATTGTTCCTTCAGCCAAGCATGCCTACGTATGACTGCACCTGTCATAGCTGACCTACATGAAGCTTCCAATGCATCATAACCACACTGCAAGAAATGGTTGCTAACCTGTTGAGAGTTATGTACCAGATCCTGAAGTGATTTACGATCTAGGGGTTCAGGAGAAGACAGCTTTTTATGCAATTCATCTAACAAATATTCTTGGTACTGTATCATATGAAATTGACAGTTTAAAGCCCTCATAGAAAGGGTAGCAGAAGTATACACTTTTTTACCCCATCGCTCTAAAGCCCTGGACTCCCTTTCAGAGGGGAGTGGATTTTTTGTAGTGACAGCTGCAACCCCTTTAGGGCCCTGGGAGATGGTTTCTGGATCAGCAGAGTGGGCCTTGTAAAGGAAAAGGTGTGATTCCGGGACCCTGTAGTACCTATCGGGTTTGGCAGGAGCCGGAGGGAGAGTGTCAGGGGTTGTGCTAGATTCAGAGTACACATCATCAATGACATTCAAAACAGGGGGAATAGCCAAAGGTCTATGCTGAGGCAAATGCAAGAAGGTCCTTAATCTCTTCCTGGAATCAGAGAATTCCTGGCCCTGCCATTGGAAATGCTCCCTCAGTGTGCAGTGTTTCCCCAAAAGACAGTTCTTCAGGAGGGGAGGCCGAAGGGATAGATTCCTCCGCATCTGAATCCTCATAGGTCGGAAAAGCCTCCTCCTGGCAGTCCGAGAGAGCAGAGCCATCAGAGGCCTCATCTGAGGAGAGGGGATCAGAGGGCTCAACCCTGGGCCTTTTTTCTGTAGGAGGTTGATAGCCCCTGTCCGGATGAGGCTGAGAGCCCCTAATTACTGAAATAAGGTCCTCTGCTAGACTAAGGATCTGAGAACCTGAAGTGAGTCCCTGAGGGATAACCCTGGGAGGCATAGATTTTGAGTGTTTAGCAGCTTTAGCCCTAGAGAATGCCTTAACAGACATGGATGCAGAAGGCCTGGCTGCACCATGTGCTGGTGTAGTTTTGTTTAAGGGAATGGTGTCAGAAGGTTCCTGGACACCAGATTCCAATGGAGATTCAACAACCGATACAGTAGTGGCCTCCGGGGTCAAGGTTGTCGGTTGTACGGTTTCGGTGGATGGTAGTACCAAGGACTCGGTTTTGACAGACACTCGCGGTAGGCCTGGCCGTGGTTTCAGCCGAAACCGCGTGTGTCGGTCCTTGTCCTTCCGTTTCTGTATTAAATGTGAAGTCGGAGTCTCCGACGGCATTTGGTAAGCAAAACTAGCCCCAAAAAATTCCTCTGAAAACTCCGACCGACATCTTAGAGTGCGTCGGTTGAAGGAAGCACAGGCGAAACAGGCCGAGACGTCGTGGTCTGGGCCTAGGCAAGGTAGGCAGTAAGAGTGGAAATCCTTATGAGGTATTTGTTTCCCACAAGTTAAGCAATTATTAATTTTATCTGACATCGGCTGAGGCAAGAAAGAGTCCCCAACGGGGTACTTAGCTTTTGAAGTCTTTGGTTTAGCTGAATTACAGGAGCTGGCCGACCGGCACTTGCGAACTGCTTCGCAGGAAAGACTGGGGAAGATGGCGTCGGCTGACACTTTTATACCCCAGGCGCTCTGACGTCGGGGAAGGGGCGACATCAGCCGACGCCGGACCCAGACTTTGGAATCCGGCTGACCGAAGGGTTGCCTGAGGCAGGACAACCCATATGTGATGACTGCAGATGCATCCTTGAAGGACATCGGGATTGGACAAGGGTCCGATGCCACTCGCCCCCGCGGAGCCGACGAGAAAGCCCCGGTGCCCAGATCCCTCAACGGACGGCACCATCGAGGGAATAGGAGCAGACGACAGAACCAAAGGAGATAAAGTTATCGGTGCCAATGGTTCCACTACTCGAACCCTAACGAACTCTGGCTCCGAGCTCAATGGAGTCTGAGGAGGAACATCGATAGAAGTGGATGGAGCCGCCTATTGAGGAGTGCTGGACAACATTTTGGCAAGCACCTGCGACTTTAGCAACCTACTGACCACTCTCTCCACATCGTGATCAGAGAGCCTAGAGGAGTGAGACGATCTGTGACTGCACTCGCTTTGCAGTAGGGGAGATCGAGGTGCCGAATGTATCGATTCCAGAGAAGGGGACCTCAGCCTCTTGTGGCTGCGCGAAGGCTCCGAAGTTTCTGATGGAGCCGACGGGGAGATAGTCCGATCGGTTCCAGCCAGAACCAAAGTAGCAGATAAAGAATGAACCAAAGACTGCTCCGAACTTGGAGCCGACGATTTGGTAGGTTTAGGGGATTTCACAGGCTGAGTCTTGGCCAGTGAATCCTGGGGCTTTAAAAGGCCCCCAAGAATAAGCTTATTCTTACGCTCCTGCAGAACTCTTGGACTAAATGCATGGCAGATAGAACAAGAGTCCTGCAGGTGCACAGCGCCTAAACAACAGATGCAAGAAATGTGCCCATCTGTCAGCAACATTTTCTGACATGAGTCACACTTCTTGAATCCAGACACCTTGGATTCTTTGGACATCCTGTAACAGAAAAATACAATAGCTACCAAACAAAATTAAATTAAGGAGAAAAACCCAGTACAGTCTCTAAAGCTAGTTTTTTTTTTTTTTTTTTAAATAGGAAAGCCTCTAACTCAAACGGCTAGCCTATAAAGAAGATAGAAGGAAAGCTTCTAACCTAAACGGCTAACCTGACTGGAATAAGGAGAAATGGGGGGGAGGGGGAGAACTCTCTAAATTAAACGAGTTCTAAAGGGACGGGAAAATCTAAAAATACACACTTACCAACACGACAAATATATGACTAACAAAAATCACTAAGAAAAAGACTATTTCTAGTAAAGAAGTTCAATAAAGAAACTTTATACAAGCCTGAGCAAGAAAAACGACACCTCGCAGCTGAAGCAGCAAACGAGATCTGGGTAGCTAGCGCTAAGCATCATGGGGTAAGGGGTAGCCTCGAGCCAGTAAACAGCTCTCAAGCTATAGAAGATGGCCGAGTCGGATCAGAGGATCGGCTCCGATCCCCAACCAGCAAGAACGAAGGCGAGACAGACAACTTATCAGTTATTCTCGGTTTTATTTCTTAAACGCACTGTTTAAAATACATGTACTTGTCTTGACAACTGTTGCTTTAAATATACACTTGCTTTGTTTAGATTGGTGTCATGTGACAAGGAAGATATTTAAGTGCAAATTTTGAATTGTTCTGGTTTTATCTGAAGTAGTCTATGCTTTCAGACGAAAGTGCTTATTTATTTCAATAAACAGTTAATCATACCTGGTTTTATATTCTCTGGCAAAGTTTCCAATAAGTTTTTTTAGTCTGCTGTTTTGGTTGCTTTCCTGTTAGTCATGGATTCTGGAAACCAGTCCCTGGTGGGGGGGGGGGGGGGGGGGGGATAATATTGATTTAGAAGCTATGAATGCTTTCATTCACAACCTTACTCTGTTAGTGCAACAGTTGTTGCAGTGATTCTCTCAGATCTAGTTTGCTGGCTTACACCATAACGGGAAATATTAGCAATATACTAAACAAAGCCATATCTGGAGCTCAACATAAGGAACAATGGCTCCCTTATAAGCTCTCGTTCTTCCAGAAGTCACTAGTTCAAAAGTAGGGATTGGGTGGGAGGAAAGCTGAAGAATGACAATGCACAACACAGATGGAACTTTATGGTGAGTACATAACTTCTTTATCTGACGTCAGTTTTCATTCATTCCTCAACCACTGGATCAGAGTCCCCAGCTACCTGAAATCCTAGGAGGACTCTAAGGAAGGGTATTCCAGAGCACAGTTGAGATGAAGGCTGCTCTTCCCATCAAGACCAGATCCAATTTGCAATGAGTAATAAAGGTATGAGATTAGCCCACGTAGCAGCTGCACATACATCGCCCACGGATGCTCTGGAAAGAAATATTGAAGATGTTGCCATGGACCTGGTTGAATGGGCTCTCAATGACTTTGGTAAAGAAAATCGTAATTTGCAATAGACAAAAAATATACAATCTGTGAGCTACCTCGCTAAGATTACGTTTGTGACTGACTTGCCCAATTTGGGATCTGCAAAGTAAACTGTTTTCCTAAAATGTTTTGCTCTATGCAAGTAAAAACTCAACTTTTAACACTGTAACATAGTAAAGAAAAGTTATGTAAAATATTACCTTGACCATAGATGTCTTTCTCTTCCCTGATGCAGTATTCTCACATGTGGGATCCTCCACCTCAGGAGACTCGAATGTTCAGCTCATACACAAAAGCTTAGGCTGGCTGCTGTAAGGTGGCAAGGGAAATCACACACAGGGGACCATAAAACATGGGCCATAAATGTGATGTCCACATGCACAGACCTCAGAACTGAATGCCCAGTCAGACAATAGTCCAAGGTCAGCTGAAAAGATGCCATCCAGATAAGGGAAAAGGTTCTATAGGGGGGTAAGGAGGGAGAGATAGGAATACTGCAACATGGAAGAGAAGAACATCCAAGGTTATGGTTAAGATTTTTACACAACCATTATATGTCCTATTCTCAAATGTGGAGGAGTACCTAAGCTCAACCAGTGATATGGATATTGGAGGAAGATGCAGTCTCCAAGAATCCATGCAGGATGGCTTTAGCAAATCCTGCCCTAGCTCACAAGATTCAATCCAATTTGTAGTGTTTAGTCAAAGTGTGGACTGAAGACCATGTATCTGCCTCTAATATGATGGCTGTATCCAAGCCTTTAAAGGAAAGCCCCTGAAGAGGCCACAGCTCTGGTAGAATGGGCTCTCACCATGTGGTGTAACTGTCTTCCATGGAAGGAGTAGCAGAAGGGTACTGTTTTGGAGATCCATGAAGATAGTCTTGCTTGGATACTGCTTTCCCCACAGCCCTGGGGTGAAAGGACACAGACTGTTGGACTTTCTGATGTACTTGTTCTTATCCAGATAGAGCCCAAGTTGCCTGTGAACAGGGGTCCAAGAAGCCTGTTCCTTTTCGGTGTGGGCACTGGTTGTATGGTTCCCTGTTCTAGGAGGTCTGCCAACACTTGGCGAAGAGGGGTACCTGTTCTGTAGGTGGTTGTGGGATACCCCTGAAAGGAAGCACAATGTGCCATGCCATGAAATACTCATGCTTTATGATGTGCAAGATGCAGGCATCTTGTGTGATGAATTCCCAGGTTGGAAGGGACGGACAGGATGAGGGAAAGAGTAGTGCAAGTCCTGAAGAGTCAGGAAGAACCTGCACTGTCAGGAAAAAGCTGCTTATGTGGGTGGGAAGAGAAGGGAGCCGAGAAGTGATGAGTGTTCTTGCTCCCCTTGCAGGACTTAGCTTGGGAGGCCCAGGTTTGCCTGTGGAAGAGCACCTGTTTGGAAGGGTATTTCCTGAGGAACTAGGGGACTGGTAAAACCAGGATGTGCTTGGGTTCTTTTAACGCTTTGCTTTTTTCGTGCAGTGATTTGAAGAGATCAGCTGAAGCCTTACCAAATAATGCAGAACTGGCACGGGGAGCATCCATGAACTTTCCCCTTGATGTCCTCAGGAATGGATTGAAGCTTTAACCATGCAAATTTTCTCAACACTGAAGGAGAGGAACAGCCCTAGAGGTAGCCTCAACAGCATCATAGCTGCATTTTATTGAGTGATGGACCACCTGGGAGGATGCAGCAATTAGGGAAGAGCTCAAGGCCTTGTTTTCATTCAGGCATGTCAAACAATTTTACATAGTTGTGACAAGTTCCAGTGAACACTTGGTCATGTGTGTTTGGTAGTTCAAAGCCCTGAAGGGCTAGGGTAGCTGAAGTGTATATTTTCTTTCCCAACTTCTCTAATTGCCTACTGTCTTTGTCAGAGGAGAAAGAGAGATGTGGAAGGAAGGGACCTTGAAGCTTTGTCTAACATCACAGATGACCGAGGGTTCAGCAATAGAGGCCTTAGACAGGAAGCTGCTGTATTGAGGGACTTTATGGTATTTGTCAGACTTCTTAGAAGCTATGCATTTTTTTGGCATTACGCTTAAGGCCATGATTTCGACACCAGTCAGTCTCAGTGAAGCTTTTCTGTAGGATGTCTACATCACCTGGGGAGTTAATAGCTCCCAGCTTGCAGTCGTCTGCAAACTTGGGTCAGCCAGAGTCCCTCCGTGTTGGTCTGGACTTCTGAGAAGTAGATGCCAACAGAAGAGGACCAAGGACTGATCCCTGGGGGGACTCCACTCATGATGGGTCAAGCAGTCTGACTTGAGTCTGCTACTTTCACAGTGTGGGTTCTGTGAGCCAGCTTGAAACTCACCTAGTGATATAGGGGTTGATACCTAGTTTGGAGAGTGTCAATAATTCCCGAGTGGGGAATGTTATCAAAGGCCTTGGCCAGATCGAGGTAGGCTGTATGAACTGCCTTACCCTCATCCACAGTTCTGGTGACTGACTCAATCAGGTTTGATCAGGCATGATCGACCTTTCACAAAACCAAACTGCTTGGGATCTAGATTCCCTATAGCCCATGTTAATTAGGTCCATGATTATGCTCTCCATAGTCTTGCATATCAGACTTGTTAGGCTAATGGGACAATGGGTCTGTAGTCACTCCTCCTATACGGAGACGGATTACTGTAGCAGTGCGCCATTCGGTAGGGGCAAAGCCTGAGGTGAGGCTGTGATTGAACAGGGCACAAAGATATGGTGCCAGTTCACTTTGTAGTTCATGTAGAACACATCCAGGAATATTGTCGGGTCCCATGAAAGCTGTATTCTTGGCCTTGGACACTGCAGCCTTAACGTGTGCTGCAGTAATGCTGGGTGCCTGGCATTCCTCCGATGTTCTTAGTGCTTCACTGTTGCAGTCATTACATTTGGGCAATCTGCTTGCAGGTTGCCCTCAGTTAGCCTGATTAACAAAGTCTTGGGTCCTGCGTCAGTTGCTGTCCCTTCTTCCATGACGTCAGGTCGTTGGGTATAATACATGCAGCAGACGCCATTACATCAATCTTTCTTGCTATGCGGTGCCCGAAGCAGAAGCAGTTTGCAAGTGCCAGTCGGCCGACTCCAGAAATTTTCATTTTCGAGTTTCAGAACTGAAGTCTTCAACTAAAAGCTAAGTACCCCGTTGGGGAAACTTTTTCTTGCTCCTTTCCGATATCAGTAAAAGTTAATAATTGCACTACTTGTGGAAAGCAAATATCTCAAAGATTTTCATTTGTACTGTATTCCTTGCCTAGGCCCTGACCATAATGTACCTTGCTGTTTTGCGCTTTATTTAATCAGCGCACTATCCGTCGTCAGTATATTTTCGCCTCTAAATATTTCGGTTCTCGGTTTAATTATCCAGAAATGTCTGTTAGCCATCCGACTACCGGGATTCTGAAAAAACACAAAGATAAAGACAGAGAGGCCGCCGAGGTCCAAAACTGCCGACGCATCTAAGCCAGTCGCCAGTTTGCCGGTACTCAGTGAGGTGCTTTCACAGCCCCTGATGCCCGCTTCTTCTGATTCGCAGACCTCTACTGAGATTCATTCGGAGTCCAGTATGCCGCAAGATACTTCAATTATGGAACCCGCGGATGTCTCTACCTTGGATGGGTCCGGAGCTGTTGTGCAGGCACCGGCTTCTGAGGGTGTATTCAGGCCTACGGACTTGCATATTAAATAGACGCTTCCTTCATTACTAAGGCCTAAATCTCTATCCATGCCTAAAAAACGATGCCCAGGCCACATGCTCAAGCCTCTATTCCTAAAAAAACAAATGATAAAAATGGCTGAAGATCTAATAACTTTAATCAGGGGTAGCCAAGCCCCCCCCCCCCCCCCCACACACCTCTAAGAGGCCTAGGGCTGAGCTTGATTGTGAATCTTCGGATCAGGATTTTGTTTTTTCTGACTCTTCTAATGACCAAGTTTTGTCCTTACCTACTTATGAGGATTCTGATGCAGAGGACTCTATTCCCTCTGCTTCCCCTCCTGAGGATTTTTCTTTTGGGGAAACTTTACATACTCTAAGGGAGCATTTTCACTGGGAAAGCCAGGAATTTTCTGATTCAAAAAAGAGGCTTAGGGATTTCCTTCTCCTACCTCAGCATAGGCCTTTGGCTATTCCTCCTGTACTAGACAGTGTTGATGATGCTTTCTCGGAATCCAGTTTGGCCCCTGATTCCCTGCCTCCTGCTCCCAGTAAACCTGACAGATACTACAGGGTCCCGGAGTCCCACAAGTTCCTTTTCAAAAATCCTATTGCAGATTCAGAGACTATTTCACAGGGGCCAAAGGGCATTAAGGCTTCTACTGCTAATGATCCTACCCCTTCTGATAGAGACTCCAGGGCGCTGGATAGATGGGGGAAAAAAGTTTAAATTTCAGCAACCTTGGCAATTAGAGCTTTAAACTGCCAATTTCAGATGTTAAAATATCAGCAACATGTTATTGGACTGCTTAAACAGAAAATGATGTTGATTCCTGACTCTGGAAAATGAAGACTTACAGGATTTAATGCATTCTGACTGAGCAAGTTGGAAAACATACTTTGCAATGTGGTTTTGATTCTTTAGAGGCCTCTTGCAGGGCTGCTGTTACTGGGTCTGTGCTTAGAAGGCAGGCTTGGCTTAAGGAGCAATCTTTGATCATGTTAAAGCTAAATTGTTGGATGCTCCTTTAAATCAGGACCGCTTGTTTAGCAACAAGGCTGAAGAAGCTCTTAAAAAGATGGAAGATAAAGCTAAATCTATGCAAACTTAAAATATTTTTTTACAAGTTCAGCCTCCTAGATTTAGTAGGCACTGGCCTTCCAAAAACTGGTCCTTTCCAGCTCCTTCCAGGTCTTCTCAAGCCAAACCCACATAAAGCAAAATCCCCAGGTTTCAGTCCCAGGGGACTCCCAGAACTAAGCAGTGGGGGGCCTCCACTTCCAAGTCTGGGAATAACAAGACACCCCCCTATGGTAAAACTGTCTCAATGACTTCCTTTTAAAATTTACAAGCACTTATCGTCCGACTGCCCCTTTGGGGGGAAAGATTGCTCTAAATGCAAAGAACTGGGAACTCATTACCAAGGACAAATGGGTTTTAAATACAGTGTCCCAGGGATACAGATTTCACTTCCACACGTTGCCAACGCCAAGTAGGTGGACAGACCTACCCCCAAATCAGTGGGCAGAGGCTCAAAAACAAGTACTTTCTCTCTTAAGCATGGGGGCTATTCAACTGGTACCAGAAGAGGAAAAGGGACAAGGTTTCTACTCGACTTTTCCTGGTACTCAGAAAAGACAAATCATGGCGTCCAATCCTGGACCTGTATACTCTAAAACCTTTCTAGAGATTCCAAAATTCAAGATGCGGACTCTTCACCAATTACTTCCTACGCTAGGCAAAGATGCCTGGTTGGCAACACTAGATTTAAAGGAGGCATACCTGCACATCCCAATCAAGGAATCTTGCAGAAGATACCTACGCTTCAGAGCAGGCTACACACATTATCAGTTCTTTGCACTGCCCTTTGGCTTATCTATTGCCCCCAGGGTATTCACAAAGTGCCTAGCTCCAGTTATTGCATTTTGCAGGCAGAGGTATTCAAATATACCCATACCTGGACAGTTGTCCAATTCAGGCAGAAGGCCAGGACATACTTTTGAATCTGGCGTTTGTAAAAAGGGTTCTAACTTGTCTGGGGTACACCATAAACAAAAAGAAATCACAACTGGTACCCTGTCAACAAACAACATTCCTGGGAGCAAGCTTGAATAGAACTTCCCAGATGGCTTACCTCACGCCAGAAAAGCAAATTAATTTGACAACCTACTCCAAACAAGTGGCCACAAAAACCCTGTTATCTGCAAGACAAATACTTCAAGCCTTGGGGTTCATGGCCTCCTGCATTCTTCTAATTCCATATGCAAGATTGCATATGAGGAAACTACAGTGGTATCTAAAAAACCTATGGAGTCAACATTCTCACAGCCTAGAAACAATGATTCCTATCATACTGTGCTTACGCCTAGAGTTCCTTTGGTGGGCAGAGGCCTGCCACCAAAACAAGGGACTACCTTTCCCATCACCCCCTGCCACCCAAACCCTAACTATAGATGCATCAGACTATGCATGGGGGGGCTCACCTGGCAGGGAAGTGCATTCAGGGCAAATGGAACCCAAGTCAAATACACCTGCATATCAATCAAAAAGAAATGTTAGCTGTACAGAATGCTCTGACGGCCTTTAAGGACTACATTCTTCCAGGACAACTAATGGTAAAGACGGACAGCACCACGGTTATGTGGTACATAAACAAGCAGGGAGGTACACATTCTTACCCCCTCTGCAGACTAGCCATGGCATTGGGGAACACAGCCTTGAGCTACCAAGTGCACATACAAGCTCAATTCCTACCAGGAAAATTAAATCCACTGGCAGACTGACTAAGCAGAAACCTCATGGACCCACACTAGTGGAAACTGGAACCAAGGATTTTCAACATGTTGACAAGCGAATGGGGGAGCCCAGATATAGACCTGTTTGCCTCCCCCCAGAACTACGAATTGGACAACTTTTGCACAAGGGCTCCCCACAAACAAGCCTGGAAAGTGGATGCTCTGTCCTTCAACTGGAAAAACCTATCAGTCTATGCCTTCCTCCCACTGCCTCTGCTCTCCAAAGTACTACTAAAAGTCAAACAGGACAAACCAAGGATGATTTTGATTGCTCCAGACTGGCCGCGTCAACACTGGTACCCCCTCCTGTGCAGTGTGTCACAGTTATCTCCATGGCACCTGACTCAGACTCCTTCCCTGCTGTCTCAGCAGGAGAACCAGATTCTGCACCCTCAGCTTCCAACACTGAACCTTGAAGCCTGGCTAATTACTTAAACTCTCCCTTACCATCCCCTCAGCAAACCTGTGATGGACGTCATATTAGAGGCAAGCAGGCTTAGTACTAGAAAATCTTATGCTGAATAATGGAAAAGATTCTGTGCCTGGAACCAATCTTAAGGGATGAGCACAGCAGCGTCCAATTTACCTCAGATTTTACAATACTTAACTGAGATGCTTCACAAGGGCCTGTCTCTTTTCCTCCACTAAAATCCACGCCTCAGTCATTTCAGCTCATTATAACACAGAACCTTCCCTCTTCTCTCATCCACTGCTCAAGCAGTACCTCAGAGGGGCCAAAATTTTGAGACCACCCAGGAGAGCTCTAACCCCAACCTGGGACCTTAACTTTGTATTGAAAAACTCACTCTACCTCCTTTTGAGCCAGCTGCTACTGCAGACCTAAAATTTCTTTCTTGGAAAACAGCTTTACTTTTAGCAATCACTTCAGCTACAAAGGTATCTGAATTACAGGCCCTTATGGCAGTGGAGCATTTCATCATCTTTCATGCAGACAGGATGCCACTCAGAACCAATCCATCCTTCATGCCCAAGGTGGTATCGAGTGTGGCTCTTAATCAGGCCATTCATTTGCCAGCCTTCTTTTCCAATCCACAGAGCAAAGGGGAACAAATTCTGCATTCCTTGGATGTGCACAGGCAACTCAGATTCTACTTGGACAAAACTAAACCTCAAAGAAAATCTGAACTGCTGGTAGCATTTGCTGCAGGGGCAGAGGGGAAGGCCATTTCAAAACAAACCATTTCTAAATGGATAAGCCATTGCATTCATTTCTGCTATAAGCACCATGGAAAACTTATCCCCCAGGGGATCAGACCTCACTCCACCAGGGCTGCATCTACTTCTACAGCCTTTCTCTGAGGTGTTCCTACCAGGGACATCCTAGAAGCTGCTACCTAGAGTTCTGTACATATTTTCACCAAGCATCATCATTTGCCAATTTTCACTAAATCCAGAGTTGGCTTTGCCACTGCAGTCTTGCAGGGCCTTATAGCTGGCACTAATGCTATCCAACCTCCTCCTCCCAATCATAGCTTTGGGAATCTACCCAAATGCAATGACTGCAACAGTGAAACACGAAGAACATAGTACAGTTGTGTACACTTACCATAAATGTAGATGTTAGAGTGTATTCACTGTTGCAGTCCTGGTTACCCTCCCTCCTGCCCCCTAACTTCTTTTGGCTATACCTCCACTTTCCTTTACTCTACTTAAAAGGCTTTTTGTTGTATTTGATTTTTTGTTGGAGGTATACCTTTGCGTTTTTATGTTTAATTGCTCCCCATTAGGGGGGCACCTGAAATTTGGGGCAAGAAAAACTGATGTAATGGCGTCTGCTGCATGTTTTATACCCCTGATGTCATGGAAGAAGGGACAGCAACCGACGCAGGACCCAAGACTTTGTTAATCAGGCCAACTGAGGGCAACCTGGAAGCAGATTACCCAAATGTAATGACTGAAACAGTGAATACACTTGAACATCTACATTTATGGTAAGTGTACACAACTGTACTGTGACTGGTCCTTTACGGGAGAAGAGGTTTAAAGTTGGCACTGAATCTGTCAGCTAGTATGCTGGCAATATCTGTTGGCTCAGTAAAGGAGATACCACTGTGCAGTAACTCAGAGCAAACCTGGGTATAGCCATGGAGATTCTTGATACAACTATAGAAGGCTTTGTGGTTTTTAGTGTCTGCCGCAATTTTGCCTACATAGCTGGCTTTAGAGGTTTTGATGAGGGATCTCAACTTTTTGATGAGGCTAATAAGGGAGTTTTTTCCAGTCATGGGACTTCACCTTTTTCTGCAACAGTTTCTTCCTTCTGTTGTAGAGTTTATTAATGCCAGGAGACCACCAGATTGGCTTCTTTTTTTGGAGGAGAATGTCTTGGTTCTGTTGGGTATAGCTAGTTCCATGCATTTATGTACGTGTTCGTACAGCGCACTGGTGTATGATTCGGCAGTCATGCATCTATTTTCCATTGACATGGGTGCCGTGAAGTTAGCCCCCTCTGTTTTGAGGAGCCCAAAGTCAGCTTTGGAGAAGTTTTTCATGGTAGTTACCTTTGCGGGGGGTGTGGGTGAGATGCGGATTTCCATGGAGATTAGTTTGTGGTTGGATCTAGCCAGGTAGGAATTGACTACTTGTGTAAAGCAACAGTTGCCCATGTTAGTAATAACCAGGTCAAGGATGTTGCTTCCTCTAGTGGGGGTAAAAATGAGCTGGTCCAGGGGATTGAAATTGATGAATTCCAGGAAGCGGTGGGCCACTGTATTGGTGCAGGAGTAGTTTTCTCAGTTGATGGAGGGGTAGTAGAAGTCACCTAGTAGGAGTGTGTCGGGCTGGACCCTAATAGTTTCCGGGGTGTTTAGGAATGTGGAGTGAGTCTTGGGACATGGTTGGGGAGCTACAGCAGGCTACAACCTGAATCGCCGTCTTTCCCAATGGTAGTTGTACCTGAAGTATCTCAGATGCGTTATGCTGGGCTACTAAGTCTGGAGATGTGCATATCCTTTATGAATATGGAGACACCACTACCTTTGGAGCTTCGGTCCATGTTCTGGGGCCGAAAGTTGTGAAATTAGTTATAGCCTGGTAGCACAGGGGTGCTTTCTGCTGCTTTAAACCATGTCTCCTTTACAGCACAAATGTCTATGTTCTCCACTTTGAGAAGTGCTTCGAGCAAGTGCATCTTGAGATTTAGACTTTTAGCGTTTAGCAGAATGACCCTCAGATTGCATTTATTTGTAGCTGTTATGGTGGTAATTTGTTTTTTGGAGCCTCTTCGTCAGCCTCTTCATGACTGCTCACTATCTTAAGAATTCCCTCAATCTCCTTCCAAATTTTATTTATGACACTGCCTATTTTTACCAACATGTATTGTACATGCCCAATATGCGGATTTCGTCCCTAACAATTCCCTCTTATTTAAATGTATTGTTTATATATTATATACAGACCATTCACAAGTTACAACTAATTCCCCTATATTACTTTTATACATTGTACATGTGGTCCAATAACAACTATTGTACTATGTTGTAAAAATGTTTTATGTTGTGTATTTGGAGCTTTTCTCCTTTGGTCTCTGCTGAAAAAGGGCTTTGTGGTTAGCAAATGTCAAACAAAAATAAATAGCGTGACCTCTGGGACTGGCGATCCAACTGGTGGCAAAGAAGTTCAGAAGATGGTGTGTGCATACGTCACCTTTATGTCCTATGTCAGACAGCTGCCTACGTGGGATGTACAGCACATCTTACAACAGTAAACTACTACTTTGATATACTGGTCAACGTCGGGTCACCTGGGCAGGCAACTCCCTCATGTAAAGAATACTGCAACAAGATGACTAGGAGGACATCAATGCTGCCTGGGATAAAAGGAGTTCACCACAATGATTTCTGGGGTATCCTTCTGAATCTTAAACTGCCCTGAATATCAATGGATAGGGTGGAAACGCAAAGGAACATTCCATTCTAAGGGAATGAAAATTTAACAGATTTCCAGACCTGCTAGCAAGGAGTCCTGGAACAAAGTTTGCTTAGCTGCCACTTTTTACGGGAGACACCTATTTGAAGCATTCCCCACAACTGCATCAGTTCCTTGAAGACCCCACTTGCTCAATTTTCATTCATGAGGGTCTGTCTCGTGCAGATTATCTGACACGGTTTTGCTCTGATGGAATGTTAACATATTTGGAGAATTAATGAATAATGAAAAGCTAACTCGCAAACCATCACTACTAACCTGCATAGGGGTACAACCTTGCATCTCACTGCTTATCACATGACTGTGGTATTGCTTGAAATCAGCGTAAGTCCTGGAAACTACAGATGGAAACATCAAGGCATGTATCACAGCCAACATCTCAAGTTGATATGCATTGGTCTATCTGAAGAACTCCACAGGCCTTGCACTTTTACCCCATGGAAACTGCTCCCTAAGCAAATTGTAACATGTCTGTGGTGAGAGATTGACTGCAATTTCATACTCAGAGAATGCAAATGCTGGGGCTTCACTACAGACCACTGTACCTTTTCTCATGTAAAATCTGGATAGAGGAATCATAAGAAGCACAGAAGCCACGAACCTTAGAAAACTAAGGAATTCTCTTGCAGAAGTCTTGAGATTGATTTGAGGAGCTCAGATAAAAAGTACAGTTTTGTACCTACCATAAATGTAGATGTTCGAGGATTCCATTGCTGCAGTCCTGACTATTGGGTATAGTCCGCGTCCAGTCGGCCCGAATACCAGAGTATAAGGCTGACGTCGGTCAGAGCGCATTAGACTGACGTCAGTACGTCAGGGTACTAATGCGCATGACCGACGTCATATCCTCAGTCTTTTCTTGCCCCAGATGTCAGAAGACCCTAAAAAGACAAGTCCCAAAACAACCTGCACCAAAAACATGCACAATATATACAACCATATATATACAAAAATATAAGCATGTAAACTCACCTACACAACCACCCCTAAATACAGAGGGAAGGAGGGAGGGATTGGACTGCAGCAATGGAATCCTCGAACATCTACATTTATGGTAGGTACAAAACTGTACTATGTTCTTCGTCTTCCATTGCTGCAGTCCTGACTATTGGGTAGAATCCCAAAGCAGAGGTAAGGGAGGCTGGCAAATCATAAAAAAAGTAGGAGCTGACAACATGCCTTGTAAAACAGCTGTGGCAAAACCAGCCCTAGACTTAGAGTAGATAGGAAGGTGATAATGCCTAGAGAAAGTATGCACTGAACTCCAAGTAGCTGCTTCCAGAATATCCTTAGTTGCCACCCCCCTTAGAAATGCTGTTGAAGTGGCAGTAGCCCTAGTGGAATGAGGCCTAATCCCAGCTGGAATCTCCTTGCCATGATGGGAATAACAAAATGCAATGCAAAAGCCAATCCACCTAGAAATAGTTTGTTTGGACACAGGCTTGCCCTGAGAACTCAAGGCAAAAGAAACAAACAACTGCTGAGACTGCCTAAAATCCTTAGTCCTGCTTAAATAATAACGCAATTGCCTGTGTACATCTAAAGTGTGCAAAATCTTTTCCCCTTTATTTTGAGGATCTGCAAAAAACGTAGGCAAATGAATAGTTTGGTTTAAAGCCACACTAGAAACCACCTTAGGCATAAAAGAAGGATTAGTACGTAATGATACCCTATCCTTATGGAAAATCAAAAGGGCTCTACTGCCATAAGGGCCTGCAACTCAGACACCCTTCTTGCAGAAGTAATAGCCAACAGAAAAGCAGTCTTCCATGACAAATATTTCAATTCAGCAGTAGCTGCAGGCTCAAAAGGTTGTAGAGTAAGTTTTTCCAACACAAAATTGAGATCCCAAGCAGGAGTAGGAGCTCTATTGGGGTCTTATATTCTTTGCCCTCTAAGAAACTGCTTGAACAAAGGATGCGAAAACAAAGGTGGGTCACAATCATAGTGAGCTGAAATTGCTGCAGCATGAATCTTTATGGAAGAGAAGGACAAACCTTTGTCCAATAATTCAGTAAGATATTGAAGAGCCACACTCAAATTAGGCTCAGAAATCTCCAAATTCTTTGCTGTACTCCAAAATAAAAATCTCTTCCATTTTTCTGCATACACTTTCCTTGTACTAGGTCTTCTAGCTTCCATAATCACATTTAAAACTTGTTGAGGAAGTTGAGACCTGCTGTGTTTCAACACAGAATATGCCAAGCTGTTAGATGAAGAGAGTGTAGCTTGACATTGAGCAGATGACCGTCCTTCTGAGATAACAGATGAGGAATCAGAGGTAAAGGCCATGGAGGCTTCTTTACCAGACTCCGTAGTAGAGGGTACCAGTGTTGCCGAGGCCAATCTGGAGCTATCAAAATCATCCTTGGCCTGTCTTGTCTGACCTTTAACAGTACCTTTGGAAGAAGAGGTAGAGGTGGAAAGGCATACACATGAAGGTTTTTCCAACTGAAAGACAGAGCATCCACTTTCCAAGCCGTGTGATGAAACCCCTTTGTGCAATACTTTGGCAGCTGGTGGTTTAGTGGAGAAGCGAACAGATCTATGTCTGGAGTTCCCCATGACACTGTCAGTTTCTGAAATACATGAAGATCCAGTTTCCACTCGTGGGGATCCATGATTTGTCTACTTAACACATCTGCTAAGGAGTTCTGTGCTCCTGGCAGAAACCTTGCCTGAAGAGTCAGTTGCAGGCTTAGCGCAGTCTCCCATAAAATCATTGCTTGCCTGCATAGAGGATAAGAATGTGTTCCCCCTTGCTTGTTGATGTACCACATGACAGTTGTGTTGTCTGTTAGAATCAACACCTGCCCTGGAAGAAGTAACTCCTTGAAAGCCATCAATGCAAACTGGACTGCTAACATCTCTTTCATGTTGATATGTAGATGCTGAAGTCTGGCAGGCCACTTGTCTTGTATCCACTTTCCATTTAGATGAGCTCCCCAAGCAATGTCCGAGGCATCTGTTGTTAAAATCTGACTTGCCTCTGGCCGGGTCACAGAGAGTCCCTTGTTTAGGTGACATTCCTGAGCCCACCACAAGAATTCCTTTTGAAGGCAAGGTATTATTTGAATGACAGTGTCCAAATCCTGGCAGTGCTGTGTCCATACATTTTTGAGATACCATTGTAACTTCCTCATATGCAGTTTGGCATTGGGAAGCACCAGAATACAAGATGCCATGAACCCTAATGCTTGAAGGACTGTCCTTGCAGTCAGCACGGACTGATGAGATAGTTGATGGAAGTAAAGGGATAGACTCTTTTGTTTGTCCGGGGTTAAAAAGGCCATCTGGGCTGCTGTATTCAGTCTCACACCCAGAAAGCACATGTCTTGAGAGGGTACTAGACTGGACTTTATTTCGCTCACAGAATACCCTAGGCATCTTAGCACTGCGATAACATATTCCAGGTGCTGTAGAAGAACTTCCCTTTCTTGAGCCAGAATCAGGCAGTCGTCCAAGTAAGGATAGATTTGAATTCCTTGAAGCCTGAAGTAAGCTATCACTGGAGCCAGAACCTTTGTGAACACTCTGGGCAGTAGATAAGCCAAAGGGCAATGCAGAGAACTGATAATGAGAATTTCCAGTTCGAAACCGCAGATATTTCCTGCAACTTAGCCTTATAGGCACATGAAGGTAAGCTTCTTTGAGATCTAAAGTTACCATCCAGTGATCTTTGCCCAGCAGAGGTAAAAGCTGTTGTAACGTCAACATCTTGAACTTGGGAATGTCCAGATAAGTGTTGAGGATAGATAGATCCAAAATTGGTCTCCACGTGTTTCCCTTCTTTGGAACAAGGAACAGGCGAGAATAAAATCCTAGGCCCCTTTCTGATACAGGGACTGGCTGAATGGCCCCTATGTGAAGCAACTGTAAAATTTGCTTGTGAGCCTCTTTTCTTTGTTGAGGAGGAACGTCTGGCATGCCTTTGAAAGGGGCATGGTATGGAAATAAAATCTGTAACCGTGGTGAATGATATCCAACACCCATTTGTCTTGAGTAATTAGATCCCAATTTTCTTTGAAAAGAGACAGTCTTCCTCCCAAAGGAGCTGCCAGTCGTGAATCTGCTGGCAGTGGAAAAACAGGTCATTGGGTCTGTTTACGAAAGGACTGACCCCTGCCCTCACCAGAAGTCTGAGCAGGTGAACTCCCTGTTCTAGGCCTAAAAGAACCTTGAGCCCTGCCCCTACCACGTCTAGACCTACCCCTAGACTGAGAATCATAAGCAGGATATGTCCACCCCTTAGCAGGCCAATTTCTACTAAACTTTGGTGGCTGCACCTGCAAAAAATCTTTAACAGTTTGCATAGACTTAGCCTTGTCCTCCATCTTCTTTAAAACTGCTTCCACAGGCGAACCAAACAACACATCAGACTGTAAAGGAGCATCCAAAATCCTTGTCTTAACATGCTCAGCTAAATTCTGATCCTTCAACCATGCATGCCTGCGAAGAACAGAACTGGTAGCAGCCACCCTCGAGGAGGCCTGTACAGCATCAAAACCACATTGCAAAGAATGCTTACCCACTTGTTCAGACACATGAACCAAATCCAGCAACTCTTTACACTCAATACCTTCCGCCAAAGCATCCACCTTAGATTTCAATTGTGAAAGGAGATAATTCTGATATTTTAGCATGTGAAACTGACAATTCAAAGCTCTCATGGCTAGAGTGGAAGAAGTATACACTTTCTTTCCCCACCTATCCAAAGCCCTTGCCTCTTTATCAGTGGGAACAGGATTTTTAACCACAGAAGCCTTTACACCCTTAGGCCCTTGAGAAATAGTTTCTGGGTCCGCCCTAGGACTCTTAAACAAGTATTTATGAGCTTGGGCACCCTATAATACCTATCAGGCTTAACTGGAGCAGGAGGCAAAGAGTCAGGGTTCAGGAAGCCTCTGCAAAACATCTTCCACCACATTCAATACAGGAGGAATAGCTAAAGGCCTATGCTGGGGTAAAAACAAGAACTCCCTAAGCCTTTTCCTGGAGTCAGAGTAATCCTGGCCTTCCCATTTAAAGTGCTCCCTCATGGAATGCAAAGTCTCTGAAAATGAGAAATCCTCAGGTGGAGACGCTGTAGGAGTGGAATCATCCACATCAGAATCAGAATAAGTAGGATACTCCTGTAAATCTTCCACAGAAGATTCTGAAGCCTCTGAACACTGTTCAAAACTATCAAACTCCGGTTCCACCCTAGGCCTCTTATCAGGCGGGGGCATAGAACCCCTAATCATAGTAATCAAATCTTCTGCCATTTTAAGCATATGTTTCTTAGGTACAGAACCCGAAATGCTAGGAGAAGCCCCCACTGAAGCTGTAGAAGGCCTACCTCTCAAAGAAGTTTTGGCAACAGAAGGAGAGGCCCTAACTACCTTGGGAAGAGCAGTCACCTGAGAAGCCCCCTCAGCCTGGCCTACCTCCTGAGAAGGCACATCCTGTAAGAGTATAGTTTCTGCCTGGGACTCCATAGACACTCCTGGCAAAACCTCCGGCTCCACTGAGCCTTCTAAAGAACCGACGTCCGGGACTGCCGGTTCCTCAACCCTAGGCTTCACTGTTTTATCCTTGCGCTTCTTGGAGGCGGCGCCGAGCATCCGACGGCATTTTATAATTGCAACGCTTCCCAAACACTAACCTGGCACAGTCTAACCTCCTCTTAATAGTGCGTTTGTTAAACCTAGCACAAGAGCGGCAACCAACAACGTCGTGCTCAGGCCCTAAACAAGGTATACACAAGGTATGATAATCCCTATGAGGTATCTGTTTCCCACAAGAAATACAGTTATTCACTTTTTCTGACATCCGGTAAAATACTGAGGCAAGAAAAAACTAAAATGTTCCCCAACGGGGTACTTAGCCAACTCTGTTTCGGTCTGAAACTCCGGTTTCGGAAGTATTTCAGTACGCCAACCTGCACTCGCAAAACTGCTTCTGCATCGGACCATGCGGCAAAAAAGACTGAGGATATGACGTCGGTCATGCGCATTAGTACCCTGACGTACTGACGTCAGTCTAATGCGCTCTGACCGACGTCAGCCTTATACTCTGGTATTCGGGCCGACTGGACGCGGACTATACCCAATAGTCAGGACTGCAGCAATGGAAGACGAAGAACATTTTCAGATGCCCCCCCCCCCCCGGGGTCAAAAAGGGCTTTTGAAAAGAATCCATCAGCAACCCAGAAACAAATCTGAGAGACAGGATCAAGGAGGAGTTAGCAATATTTACATATTTATCTAGAAACCCATACTGGTCGAGAGACAGAGATGACTCGAGATCTGGATTAAGACCATGCAAAGTCTAAATAAAAAAAGATGCAAATACCATTCAGTCTGCAGTAAGTTTTGAGGAGAGCTAGGCATCGTTTGACTACCCTTGGAGATGTAGCTAAATGAAAGGGTAATGCAGGGAATATTTTAAATGGGATTTAACCCAGAGAGAGAGAACCTTAGCAATTTCCTGAAGACTATGGCTATGAAAATGTGGTAATATACATCTTTTAGAACTATAATTATCAAGTAACTCATGGGAATAATTTGGGGTAACAACTTTCTGTAAAGTCAGCATTTTGAACTTTGTAACTTTTACATACAGACTTAACCATAAGTGTAGTTGAAGGGAGCGGGCTGGAAGGCAAGTTGTCAATGAATGATCTAGCACCAGTCTTTAAAGAGGCTAATTTGTTTGGTACCAGAAGCATTGTGGAATAAAAGTTTCTGTTCATTTCACTTACGGGTACTGGTTCTAGGACTCTACTGGTGTACAAAAACTGAAGAACCTGTGGAAAAATACTCTGGGTTTGGCGGGTATCCCCTTGAAAGGAGCTTTTGGTATCCAGTGCCATTTCTAACCCTTCTGTATCATTTAACACCAAAGAATCAAACAATTTTTCGCAAAATGGGAAAAGTTGAGGTCCAGTCTGCTGAAGAACAGATCTGTAGAGAGAAGTGGGAGAAAGGTGAAGAATGTTAGTATAGTCATTCTGTACAACTGGTCTGTCTTTTTCTGAAAAGACCCCGTTTCTTGTCATTACCCTCTGGCCATCTCTTGTTTGCACTTTCTTTGCCAGAAAGAGACTGGTTTTGTTTATTCGGCTTTACTGAATAAGAGGGAGGTTTATAAAATTTGTATTGGAGTATATGAAAGATCTTAGCAACTCCCTGAATCAATTCCATTTTTCATCACATTAAGAACCTGGGTAGCCAAAGAGCCAAACACCACCTCATTGTCTAAACCAGAATCTAAGATTTTGGAATTTACCTAATCAGCAAACATTTGGTTACATGCCCTACTCAACACTTCAGCAGTGGCCCTTGTCAAGGTATCTGCACAATCAACACACATTCTTTCAGGTCTTCAGAGACCAAAGATAGGGTCAAAACAGTTTGGTGGAAAAAACTTTCTTCTGCAGAAGAGTGAAATCCAATTTCCTCAGACTGTCCATATGACAACACAAATTTCCACATATATGCCTGGTAAATCAGAATTCTGAAGGCTAAAGTGAAAGAAAACATTTTATCTATATGGCCCAGCATTTTACCATCTTTGTCACCAGATGAAGGGTTAGTATTAAAGGACCAACTTGCTATCATGAGACACAGCTGAAATGGTTGATGTGTCAGACCTGAAGTATCTTATGATGTATATCTGCTTTTTAGGGACTGACGGATGCTTATCAGGATGACTACAGGCATCATTCAACACATCCTCCAGGGCTGGCAGTATAGGAGGGGATGGGAAAGGAATGAGGTATACATATTTGTAACGCATCTCAAATACAGTAGAACGTCTATTCGTTTCCATAAAAATATCCCAGTCATCTTGGTAAATTGTCCAATTAAAGAAAAGCCCTCTACGGGAGGACAAAAAAAAAAAAGAAGTTATGTACCTACCATAACGTTCCATGTTAGTTGTCTTCTCGCCTTCTTTCTTGCTGGTTGGGTTCAGAGCCGATCCTCGGCTCTGACTCAGGCATCTTCAATAAGCCCAAGAGCTGCTTACTGGCTCGAGGCCCCCCCTATATCCCATGATGCCTGGCGCTAGATACCCAGATCTCGTTTGGTAAATCTAACTACAGACATAATAATAAAGGAATCCTATCCTAGAATGCATAAATCCTACTGGAGAGACTACTAGTCAGGAAAAAAAGCCAGAGAAGACTCAGCCAGTGAAAAATCAAGAAGAACTCTTCTCGGTCCACTAGGATAGGGGGATGGAGGGTGAGACGCAAGAAAGAAGGCGAGAAGAAGACAACTAACATGGAACGTTATGGTAGGTACATAACTTCTTAATGTTAAGTTGTCTATCTCGCCTTCATTCTTGCTGGTTGGGACAGCGTTCTTAGCACATAAAATCCTGGGTGGCTCATCGGAAAAGACTCTTCAGAACAGTGGAACCAAAATCAGCTCTGCTCCTGGAAACCAAATCCAACTTGTAATGTGAAATGAAGGTATGTGGGTTGGCCCATGTAGCCGCAGCACAAATAGATTCCATGGGCGACCTAGCCTGAAAGGCCACCGAAGTAGCTAAAGCTCTGGTGGAGTGACCTTTTGGTTTAACTGGCAATTCTTTATTCCTGAGTTGATATATGAATGTGATGATAGAAGTCAACCACCTGGATAAGGTTACCTTGGAAACCGGAAGACCTCGTTTACCTACTGCATAACACAGGAAAAGTTAATCTGATTTTCTAATGTCTTTGGTTCTATGCAAATAAAAGTGTAGCTGCCTGTGAACATCTAACTGATGCAACTTATATTCTGCCCTGTTGGAGTGGTTAGGGAAAAACACAGGAAGGTCTATGGACTGATTCAAGTTACTCTCTGAAGAGACCTTAGGAAGGAATGATGGATTAGTCCTAAGAGCAACCCTGTCATTGCGGAACACGAGGTATGGGGGACGGATAGAAAGAGCCTGTAGTTCCGAAACTCTTCTGGTTGAAGTAATAACTACCAGAAAAAGGGTTTTCCAAGATAAGAACTTCAATGAACAAGAAGCTGCAGGTTCGAAAGGGGGCAAAATTAGAGAAGCTAAAAACAAATTTAGATCTCACGGTGGTGGAGGATCTCTCACTGGAGGCCTGAGCAGAGTGGTTCCTTTGAGAAAAGCCTTACACAGCTTATGAGACAGGACATTGTTTTCAGACAGGTCAATGTGAAAATTTGAAATTGCAGCTAACTGAACTCTAATTGTAGCGGAAGCGGATCCAGCATGGAAGAGTTCTACAAGAAATTCCAAAATGTAGTGTACAAGGGCTGAAAAGGGATCTATACTTTTGGCCTCTGCCCAGGAAGAAAAATGTTTCCACTTACTAGCGTAAGTTCTTCTGGTCGTAGACTTGTGTGATGACAAAAGGAATTCGCGCACAGAGGGGGAGAAGTCTGGAAACCTGGCTAAAGTTGGAAGTGGAGCAACCAAGCCGTGAGCTGGAGAGAGAGTGTAGGGATTGGTGCAGCCCGGCCGACTGATGAATCAGGAGGTCTGGAACTAGGTCCAGAGTCCAAGGTTGCTCGAGAAGGTAGGGATGCAGGAACGGGAACCATATTTGTCGAGGCCAGTAAGGAGCAATGAGGATCATTTTGCAACCCAATACGGTAGCTTTCTGAATTAGCTTCGGGATGAGAGGAAAAGGAGGGAATGCATAAATAAGTCCCCGAGGCCAATCGTGGACTAGAGCTTCTCTGGGGGAATGCCCGGGAAGTGGAAGGAGAGAGAAGAAATTGCTGCACATGCTGTTGAAGGGAGTTGCAAAAAGGTCGCAGCAAGGTTGGCCCCATTTGCGGAAGATTTGGTCCGCAATTACCTGGTTCAGAGACCACCCCTGAGGCATGAGAATTGCTCTGCTCAGTCTTGTCTGCTATGACGTTGGACCTCCCAGGGATTTGCGTTGCAATCAGAAACAGTTGGGAAGAGATCGCCCACTGCCAGAGTCCGAGTGCTTCTCGACATGAGGGCAGGACCTGGTTCCGCCTTGCTTGTTGATGTACACTACAGACATATTGTCCGTTTGAACTGCAATGGTCCCGGTAGAAAGAGAGTCCTGAAGAGCCTACAACGCTAAGAGCACGGGCCTCATCTCCAAGACATTTATGTGCAGATGGTACTCGTGAGGTTGCCAGGTGCCTTGGACTGTTCTGCCCTGATAATGTCCCCCCACCCGATCAGAGAGGCGTCCGTGGTCACCATAGCCACTGGAGGGAGGAGAACAAATGGTCTGCCGTGGGGCACTGATGTGGAGAATGCCAGGTACTTCTTGCATGCTTGAGTGATCATAATCATGCAAGACATGGGAAGTTGCTGGAAGGAGCATTGGGTGAAAAGAAGCCACTGAAAAATCCTCATGTGAAAACAAGCTAGAGGGACAAGTACGATCACTGCTGCCATGAGACCCAGAGTTTGAAGGACAAACCTGGCTTGAATTCTTTTGCATGCTAATAAAACCTTCACATGCTGATGAATCACTAACACCCTGTCTGGTGGGAGGCTCGCTAACATGTCTTTGGTATTTAAATTTGCGCCTATAAAGGTGATAGATTGACAGGGTGACAATGCAGACTTTTTGAAATTTATTGTGATACCTAGTCTGGAGCAAGTGTCGATAGTGCAGTCTCTGGCTCGCAGAAGGTGATGTCTGGTGGTAGCAGTGAGGAGCCAGTCGTTGCAATATGGAAACACCTGGAATCCTTGCTGTCGCAGGTGAGCAGTAACTACTGCCATACATTTGGTAAACACCCTGGGGGCTGTGGTGAGACCAAAGGGCACAGCTCTGAATTGATAATGTCTGGCTCCCAGCCAGAAGCGAAGAATTCTTCTGGAGCGTCTGTCCATTTTGATGTGGTAGTACGCATCCTGAAGATCTATAGAGCACATCCAATTGTCCTGACCCAGGAAGAGCAAAATGGACTGTAGCGTGACCATCCGGACCTTCGTTCTTTGTACAGACCTGTTCAGTCTGCTGAGATCCAGAATGGGTCTCCAGTCCCCTGTCTTTTCTGGCACCAAAAAAAACCTAGAGTAAATTCCGTATCCTTGTTAGTCTGCTGAGACTTGCTGGATGGCCCTTTTTCTTAGCAGTTTTGAGACTTCTTGAACTGCTTGATCCCTCAGATTGGGTGGAACATCTGGAAGGGACTTGTTTGACCTTAAGGGGGTGCGAACGAAGGGAATTCTGTAGCCTCCGGATATGCCGGACTGTACCCATTCGTCTTGTGTTATATGTCTTGCCAGGCTCTTGGGTACAGCGATAATCTTCCCCCGACTGCCTCCAGAGGTGGGCAGCCAGGCAACCCTTCAGGGATGCTGGAAGGGCTTCTCAGAGAAAGATTCTCTGCTGCCCTGATTTTGCGGAACCCCTCTGCCATGAGGATGGCGTCCGTTATTGCTCCATCCTCTGCCCCTGGATGGGAACTCAACACGTGTGTCCGGCAAGGTTCCCTGGGATTTCTGGAACCACATCTTTCCACTCTTCTGACCCTTAGGATATGGTCTGGAAGGAGTGGAAAAACGGACCCTACGGCAGAGAGTCTTGCCTTCCTGCTCACACCTGGTAAGGGTATCTTTCTCCTGTGATCCGAAGAGAGGGGAACCATCCAAAGGGGTTTTAGTGAAAGACGCTCTGAAAGGTTCCGCAAAGTTACACAGCCGCATCCAAGCATGCCTCCTTAGGGCCACGCCTGTGCCTGCGGCTCTACTCGCACCATCGGCTGCATACGAAAGGAGCCTCATGGAGGAGTTTACCAGTGAATTAAGAGTCGCCAGCTGGGAGGCTACCTTAGCCTGGGCCCCCTCAGCTGAATGATCTTGGAGGGTATCTCCAAGCTCTTTCAGGAGATCCCTCTGCAGATGGGTAAAGTGGCACAGGTAATTCAGGGACCGCATGGAAAAAGTCGCTGAAGAGAACATCCGTTTCCCATATCTGTCAATCGTCCTGGACTACTTGTTAGGAAGATGGACAGATGAAGTTTCAGCCAACTCCTTTGTGGCCGCTGCTACCACCATGGCATCAACGGGGACACCTTTGGTCAAGAACTGTTTGTCCTGCGGTGCAGTAATGAATTTGGCAGGTCTTCTAGGGGTCGGTTCCACTGTGTCTGGAGCTGTCCACGCCTTCCGAGCCACCACAGACATCAGTGGGTCGAAAGGTGGAGACACCCAGGAGGTGGAAGGTCGGGATCCAAAAGCATCCAGGAATACTGACTCATCCTCGGAAAGGCTTAGGGTAGTCCAGTTCCTCCTCTGCCTAAGCATCTCAAGGATGTCTGAGAAGGAGACATCTTCAGAGGGGGATCTTGGGGACCCTTCCGACTCCTCTAAGTCGGTATCCGATGTGACATACTCGGGGGGGGGGGGGGGGAGTCAACCTGCTTCCTCTTGCAAGGTGGCTCCTCTGAATGATCAGGGGAGGCCTCAGAAGAGGAGGATACATCCAAAGGGGTGTCCTGGAGCGCTGGATCCCCACGTTTGGGGTCTGGAAGAGGGGCAGAGGCTGACGCAGGCACCCTAGGGGGAGGAACCCATGGGGTCGATCGTGGGACTGACTCAGGGGCCAGTACACTCATCACCTCGAAGGCATCCCTGCCCGGACTCAGAGGGGGCTCTGGTTCCGAAGAAACTAGAACTCCTCCCCGGACTGAGGGGGACGGCTCCGAGGCAGATGTGGGAGCCAAGCTCACCTGAGCTGAAGCCCCGAGGGGGAGAGCGAGGTCGGAGGACAAGGATTCGATGCCACTCGCTCCCTCTGAGCCGAAGGAGTCTCGGCACCCAGATCCCTCCAGGGAAGGGATCAGAGCAGACGACGGAACCGAAGGAGAGGGTATCTGAGCCGACGGTTCAAAGACTCGAACTCCGGGTCCGAGCTAATAGGATGAGTCGGAGGAGGAATATCTACAGCTGTGGACGGAGCAGACTCCTGATGAGGGGGGCTGGACAACATTTTGGCTAGGGGCTGCGATTTTAACAGCCTACTGATCACTCTTTCCAAGTCATGGTCCGAAAGTCTAGAGGACCGAGAATAGTGGGATGAGCGATGACTACGCTCCAATTGGAGCAGAGGCGACTTCGGAGCCGAACGTATCGACTCCAAGGAAGGAGACCTGGATCTTTTCCGACTCTCAGATTGCTCCAAAGAACGTGTCGGAGCCGACTGGGAGGGAGGGACATCGGTTCCAGCCAGAGCCGAGATAAATTGTATGACTTTACCCAACGATGGCTCCGAACTGGGAGCTGATGGTTTAGGTGGCCTGGAAGATTTCACAGGCTGAGTCTTTGCCGGTGAATCTTGGGGTTTAAACAAACCCCTCAGGATTAATTTATTTTTGCGCTCCTGCAGGACTCTAGGGCTGAAAGCATGGCAGATCGAGCAAGAGTCCTGCAGGTGCAAGGCGCCCAGACAATAAACACAAGTGTGACCATCTGTCAGAGACATCTTTTGACAGCATGAGTCACACTTCTTGAATCCAGACGGTTTAGGATTGGATCCTTGGACATCCCGGAGGAAAACCAAGGACAAAAACACACACAGAAAAGTTAAAGTAACCAGCCACTAAAATTTAGACACTACAGTTACCACAACCAACTACAAGCACTACTACAACAAAAAACTATAGATAACTATCACTAAGCACTAACTGTGATAAAGGAAAACTTTTTTTTTTTTTTTTTTTTTAAGGAGAGAGAGAAAAAAGTTTATCCTCTAACTTAAACGGAAAACCTTTCTGAGGTAAGGAAAGGGAGAGAAGGGGGAGGGGAAACTAACTTAAACGAGTTTCTGTGGGAAAAGTAATTGAATCTAGAGAAAAACTAGCTACGATACAACAGTGTAACCTAACTACTAACTACACTAAAAACTACAGTTTTGAGAAGAAAAATACAACAATAATAAAGTTTTATACGATGTGAGCCAGTAGAAAGTACAGTTTTGTACCTACCATAAATGTAGATGTCAGAGTGTTCACCCTGCTTCAGTCATCACACTTGGGTTATCCTGCCGTCAGGCGGTCCCGCAGTCGGCCTGAATTCCAAAGTCTTGGTCCGGCGTCGGTTGCTGTCGCTTCTTCCCTGACATCAGTGCGCCAGCGGTATAACAAGAGGAATCAGACGCCATTTCCTTCAGTTTATATATATATATATATATATATATATATATATATATATATATATTGTATTGGATAGAGTGGCATAGATAAGTTCAGCTAGTTCAGAGGGGATGGAGGGAGGGTAACCTGGACTGCAGCAGGGTGAACACTCGAACATCTACATTTATGATAGGTACAAAACTGTACTATGTTCATCATGTTACCCTGCTGCAGTCATCCCACTTGGGTTGAATCCCAAAGCTAAGGATGGGTGGTGGAGTTAAACAGGGTTAGAAGAGGCTAGTAGGCCCTGCAAAACTGCAGTGGCAAAACCAGCTCAAGTCTTAGAATATAGGGGTAAGTGATAGTGTTTGGTGAAGGTGTGCACTGAACTTGAAGGTGTGCACTGAACTCCAAGTTGCAGCTTCCAGAATATCCTTGGTTGGCACTCCCCTGAGAAATGCTGCTGATGTAGCTGTAGCCCTGGTGGAGTGGGACCTAATGTTAGCAGGTACCAGTTTCCCATGCTGCGTGTAGCAGAAATGCATGCAATGCCCTATCCATTTAGAAATGGTCTGTTTTGAGATAGCTTTTCCTTGTGATCCTGCAGCATAGGCTACAAAGAGCTGTTCAGATTTTCTGAAAGCCTTAGTTTTATCCAAGTAGCAGCGTAATTGTGAATGTCCAAAGAGTGCAGGAGTCTTTCTCCTTTGTTCTGGGGATTTGGGAAAAAGGTGGGCAAATGAATGGTTTGATTTAGGGCCACACTGGATACCACCTTTGGCATAAAGGTAGGGTTAGTTCGTAGAGAGACTCTGTCTCGATGAAAAATAAGGAAAGGCTCCACTGCTATTAGTGCCTGTAGCTCTGAGACTCTTCTAGCTGAGGTTATTGCTAGTAGCAGGGCAGTTTTCCATGAAAGAAATTTTAAATCAGCTGAAAACGCTGGTTCAAAGGGTGGCAGTGTAAGCTTTTCCAGAACAAAATTGAGATCCCAAGTAGGTGTTGGTGCTCTCCTGGGCGGTCGTATGTTCTTAGCCCCTCTGAGGTACTGTCTTAGGAGTGGATGTGAGAATAAAGGAGGATCAGTGTTGTAATGAGCTGAAATTGCTGAGGCGTGGATCTTAACAGATGAAAAGGAAAGTCCTTTGTGCAACATCTCAGTTAAATATTGTAGAATCTGAGGAATGTTTGGATCAAGGGGATTTTGGCCTTTAGCCTGGTTCCAGGCGCAAAATCTTTTCCATTTGTCTGAATAGGTTTTTCTGGTGCTGGGCCTCGTGGCCTCCAAAATGACATCCATAACAGCTTTGGATAGAGGAGTTGGCTGGTTGTTTAGGTAATTTGCCATGCAGCCAGGTTTAAAGTCTTGAGCTGGCTGTGTAGAAACTGATTGTCTCGCTGGGTGTGCAGGTGAGGAATTTGTGGTAAAATCCATGGTGGGCTGTGGGCCATGTTCCTTAGAATTGGATACCAATGCTGGCGTGGCCAGTCTGGTGCAATGAGTATCATTTGTGGCCTCTCTAATCCGATTTTCAGCAGTACCTTTGCTAGAAGAGGCAGTGGAGGAAAGGCATACACTGTTAATGTTTTCCAACTGAATGGGAGGGCGAACACTTTCCAAGCTTGTGGATGGAATGTCCTTGTGCAAAATTTTTGAAGTTGGTAGTTTTGTGGGCTGGCAAACAGATGTGTGTGTGGCCGTCCCCATTTTTGACCTATCATTGCAAACACTTGTGTGGATCCATGATGTTTCTTGCTTAGGTAGTCTGCCAATGTGTTTTTCTTTCCTGGCAGGAATTGTGCTTGTAATTGAACCTGGTAAGACAGTGCTGTGTTCCGCAAGGTCATTGCTTGCCTACAATAGAGAGTAGGAATGTGTGCCCCCTTGCTTGTTTATATACCACATTACTGTGGTGTTGTTCATCTTTATTATTAGTTGTCCTGGGTGTAAGAGGTCCTTGAAAGCTGTTAGGGCATTCTGTACTGGTAACCTTTCTTTTTGATTGATATGCAGATGCCTTTGATCTGTAGTCCATTTGCCCTGAATGTACTGTCCTGTCATGTGTGCTCCCCAGGCATAGTCTGATGCATCTGTTGTCATAGTTTGCCTGGCTGTGGGTAAGGTGAAAGGCTGACCCTTGTTGAGGTGACATGCCTGTGCCCACCATATAAACTCCTGTTGAAGGCAGGGAATGAGTGGTATTACTGTTTCCAAGCTGTGGCTCTGCTGAGTCCATACGCTTTTCAGGTACCATTGTAATTTCCTCATATGCAGTTTTGCAAATGGTTTTAGTAGTATGCAAGATGCCATGAATCCCAAGGCCTGCAGAATTTTTCTTGCAGGGAGTTGGGTCTTTGTTGCCATTATTTTGAAATATTGAAACAGCTGTCGTCGTTTGTCTGGCGTGAGATAAACCATCTGGGCCGTTGTATTCAAGCTGGCACCCAGGAATATTATGTTTTGTGAGGGCACTAGTTTTGATTTCTTTTCATTTACTGTGTACCCATGGCAACTTAGAAGGTGTATGACAAATGCCAGATGCTGTAAAAGAATGTCCTTGCTTTCTGCTCGAATAAGACAGTCATCCAGGTAAGGGTATATTTGAATTCCTCTGTCTGCAGTATGCAATTACTGGTGCCAGGCATTTTGTGAAGACCCTGGGCGCATTAGATAAGCCAAAGGGCAGTGCAGAGAATTGATAATGCGTTGAACCTGCAATGAAGCGGAGGTATCTTCTGCAATTTTGTCTGATAGGGGCATGCAGGTATGCCTCCTTGAGGTCCAAAGTGACTAGCCAAGCATTCTTGCCCAGCATGGGAAGAAGCTGCTGTAGTGTTAGCATCTTGAATTTTGGTACTTGCAGATAGGTGTTCAGAATTGAAAGATCCAGAATGGGTCTCCATGCTTTGTCCTTTCTTGGAACTAGGAAGAGTCTTGAGTAAAATCCTTGTCCTTGCTCCTGTATAGGTACCTGTTGAATGGCTCTCATATTCATGAGAGCTGCAATTTGTTTTTGTGCCTCTGCCCATTGATTTGGTGGCAGGTTTGGCATTCCTTTGATCCTTGGTAAGGTACGAAAGTGGAATCTGTATCCTTGAGAGACAATGTTTAGAACCCATTTGTCTTTTGTGATGATGTGCCAGTTGTCTGGAAAAAAATGCTAATTTTCCTCCCAAGGGTGTTGCCAGGAGAGATTTGCTTGGTAGTTTGAGGATAGAGTCATTGTGTCCGCCTTCTGCTAGCTTGGGGCCTGTCTTCTCCTCCTTTCTGGGTAGCAGAAGCCCATTGGCGAGGTTTGTAAGGGCCCTGTGACTGACCTCTGCCCCTTGGGCATCTGTATTTGCCCCTCTGTGATCTGTCTGAAGCTGGAAAGGATCAATTTTTTGTTGGCCAATTTCTGCTGAAGCGAGGGGGTCGTATCTGCAAGAAATCCTTGACCGTTTGCAGAGATTTAGCCTTATCCTCCATTTTCTTTAAAACCTCTTCTGCTTTGACACCAAATACATCCTGTTGTAAAGGTGCATCTTGCTTCAGGCACCGCGTGGCAAGAAAGACTGAAGAAAATGGCGTTGGATGCCTCATATACCCCTGGCGCACTGACGTCAGGGAAGAAGCGACAGCAACCGACGCCGGACCAAGACTTTGGAATTCGGGCCGACTGCGGGACCGCCTGACGGCAGGATAACCCAAGTGTGATGACTGCAGCAGGGTAACATGAACACCAACCTCTCAGCAGAAGCGGCAAACGAGATCTAGGTATCTAGCGCCAGGCATCATGGGATATAGGGGGGCCTCTAGCCAGTAAGCTGCTCTCAAGCTTTTGAAGATGGTAGAGTCAGAGCCAAGGATCGGCTCCGAACCCAACCAGCAAGAATGAAGGTGAGAGAGACAACTTAACATTTAATTTTCCTCTCAGAGACGAGTTTTTGAATCTGCAGGAGCAGCACACACTTGCCAATGTCAATCAGACCCAGTTTCCTCATGAAAAACTTACAGATGTCCACCTGTAATAAATTCTGTACCAGGAGTTTTTGCCTGAAATACCGGTCAAAGCCAAAGTAAGGAAGTATTTTCTTTTTTTAAATAACTAATTCAGAACAGTATTTAATTTGCTTATTCTTAATAGGAGACGCGACAGTGGGCAGTCTGCACAGTCTGCTTTCTTGCTATAGTTACTCTTGAGAAGGACCCCCAGGAGCATCTCTCCCAGACCTAGAGAAGATAGTTCTCCAATGTCTACATCATTCACTGGAACAACTAGAGAAGTTGTGGATGACCCCCAGCTTATGCTGGCCAAAAGGGCAACACAGGAAGTGAATGGTCCGTGAAAACCAGTGGAAACTGCAGGCTCATCCACTGTTGAGAGAGTTTACAAAATTGCAGAGACTCCTTTCTAAATTATTTTTTCATTCTAGGTACAGTAAAACAAATAGCCAGACTGGTGCAAATATTCATGCTGAAGCCAGGGAAGAGGCACCAAAAGCAGGAAATGTAGCTGGAGCAAGTGGGGCATAAAGCAAGTCGTCAGCGTGTTCACAAGCAGTACTCCCAACTCTTCACTTTGCCCAGTCCCTTTACCTTAAGGTAAAAGAACAATTTCCTTGTCAGTGCACTTCAAATACTCACAAAGACACTGCCAACAATAAAAAAGGCAGATGGGTAGTCATGAAGTGAGTATAAGCATTAGACTGACACACACTGCTACCTATACTTCCATAAACTTCTGTCGCATAAAGTTTACACAAACAATCCATAACACAAAATTAGCCCCAAGCACATTCTTACTACTAGCTAAAAATAAACCCAGACAGGAAACTTCTGGCAAACAGACGACTTCCAGAAATGAAGCTCTTAACCAACTGCTGCTCCTGTGAAGACCAAGAAAAAACGAAATACAACCACTGCACCACAATTCACCAAAGCAACAAAGTTCACTTATGAAAACCAGTTTATTGTCTCAAAACTAGACTTAGCGCTTTCACCATTGACATGGCATCATCAGAGTCATTTGAAACACTAAAAACAAGCACAATTTATACCCATACACCCCACTAATTAATCATGACAACATAATTACTTTAAAATTAATTGAAATAATAAAACTCACAAAAAATATTTTTTACACAAAAAGTGCTTGTAAAAACATTGATGTCAACCTTTTTTCAGTTATTCCACAGGGACTTGGCTTGGAAATGTTTTTTGACAGTCTTAATGCCAGCAAATCTGTTGACAAGGGGAAGATCAATTTGCTTTACGACCTCATGGAAATAGATCTTAAAAACAATTTTATGAAGTTTGAGGGTGAGGTTTATCAGCAATGTTCGGGGGTTGCTATGGGTGCGAAATGTGCCCCTGTGTTCGCTAACTTAAGTCTTGTTAGCATGGGAGAGAGCTTATGTTTTTCCCTCAAGATTTAAGCAGAAAATTGTGATGTATAATAGGTTTCTTGATGACTTACTGATTTTATGGGATGGTGATGAATCTAGTGCTGGTGAATTTGTGGATTATCTTGGTTCCACCAAGGAATTTTTAAAGTTCACTTATGTGTGGAATACAGTTTGTATCAACTATTTGGACATTACTTTAGTCAAAACACCATCTGGCTTATCGAGTGCCATCTTTAGGAAAGACAGTTACTCCAACTCATTGTTGCACTTTGGGAGTTGTCACCCCTTCCATCAGAGGAAAGGGGTGGCTAAGGGCCAAATGGTGCGTATTTCCAGACTTGTCAGTGATGACGAGGTATTTAGGAAAGAAATCTACAAATTGATTGGTATGTTATTGGACCGAGGTTACCCTTTGGAGTTACTGTTGAGAATTAAAAGGGAAGTGTACAAAAAGAGGTCTGTTTATTCGCCAATTCTCAAAATAATTGGTGACTGAGTTGATGGTTGCAAAGGTGACTAATGTGGACAATAGGTCGGATGGTTCAGCCTTTGTCTTGAAATTTAATGACAAATCAGACGAGATTGGTGCTTGTTTGAGGAGTGCGTGGACTAACGCACTGAGTATTGATACAAAAAGGGTTATTGGTGACAAGCCATTGATTGTTTTTAGTAAAGGAAAAAATGTTAAAACCATTTTGGAGAAAGATTGTAGGCATATAAAATCTAGGATGACTAAATGTGGGTCCTGTAAATGTTGTAGATTTATTGCTGAAGGGGCCTACATTTGTGTACTTGGCTTTGGAAGAACTATAGCTTGTCCAGGAATTTGTAGTTGCAATACTAAGAATTTAGTCTATGTGGCTTCTTGTATGTCCTGTGATGCTTTCTATGTAGGAATGACTACACGAAAGCTCAAGGACAGGATTATGGAACACACTAGGTCAATTAAGAAAAAAGATGTGCACAAAGCCTTGTTTTTGCACATTAGTCATTGTCCCAATTTCAGTAAGTTTTTGTTTTTTGCAGTTGATAGAGTGCATCACGAGGCAGGGGGGGACATTAAAAACAGGGTTGCCTTCTTAGAGACTGAACGGCAATTGCGACTGAATGCTATGAGGTACCCTGGTCTTAATGATAACATTTCCCTCAAGCCTATCTTGAAATATAAGTCAGCTATAATATAAGTGATATATTATATATGAATTACACTTAATAGGAACTTTTTGCACATTCAAGCAAATTGTCAAATGTTTTATATACACAGTTTTATCAAGGATGTATGTGTAATTTATGATATTTGTGTGGGGGGTTTAATAGGTGTTTTTACAAGCACTTTTTGTGTAAAAATATTTTTTGTGAGTTTTATTATTTCAATTAATTTTAAAGTAATTATGATGTCATGATTAATTAGTGGGGTGTATGGGTATAAATTGTGCTTGTTTTTAGTGTTTCAAATGACTGATGATGCCATGTCAATGGTGAAAGCACCAAGTCTAGTTTTGAGACAATAAACTGGTTTTCATAAGTGAACTTCGTTGTTTTGGTGAATTGTGGTGCAGTGGTTGTTGTATTTCGTTTTTTCTAATCATTTGACCCTGTGTTGGGTTTGCTGTGTGGGTTGTTGAGTTGTTATTCAAGACCAAGAAAAGCTGCTTCTTGAGATGACAAAAAGTACTAAAGAAATCTTTACTCTGACTGCTGATTATCTCCTTGTGACTAGCCAAAATCAGCAGTCAGAGTATGGAGAGATAGGACTTTTTGAAGCTGGCCAGTTGCTTCCTACACAGGAAAAAAAACCCAAATAACCTAATGGCCACTGTAGCAGTGGGAATGATGAACTTGTAACTTGTGTGTAAATCTTTTCTTTGACTGGGGATAGTCCTTAGTTTTCAAGAGGAAGGCCTCTTGCACTGTAAATAGCGTCACCAAGAGAAACCCTCAAGTGATGAAGCTGAAGCTAGGGTATTCATCTGCCTTGGAGAATGACATACGACACTCTAGAAAGCTTCTTAAAGAGATTCCTGCAGCAGGGTCCTTTTCAAGGACAAATTACCTGGTTCTCATGAACTCCATGACATCCTCTTTAAGCCTGAACAAGTCATGCCAAGCCCATGACAAGCACAGCTTCTACAGCCTGGGGCTACATCTGGATGCATCTTGTGCCTCAAGTAACTGGCGGTTAGCTGCAACCTGAAACTGGTCTCTTGGGATGTCTTCATGGACAAAGATGTCAAAGATTCCTCCCCTCCACTCAGTCAAGAGGATCTGGGTATAAAAATTTGTGCCTGCAATGTAGTTCAAGACCAACTCGACTCATTGGTGCACTCAGCCAAAGTGAAGTCTTATGGCATAGAAGCACGGCAGCCAGTGAAGGGATCAAACCAGATGCCACACCAGCGCATACAGTCATTGGAAGGTGCTTCAAAAAGTACAGTTGTGTACACTTACCATAAATGTAGATGTCTGACTGTATTCACTGTTGCAGTCATCACATTTGGGTTATCTGCCTGCAGGTAGCCCTCAGCCGTCCAGAATACCACAGTCTTTGGATTTCTGCGTCGGATGCTGTCACTTCTTCCATAACGTCAGGGGTATAAAACATGCAGCAGACGCCATTACATCAGTTTTTCTTGCCCCAGATGTCAGGTGCCCCCACAATAGGAAGCAATTACATGGTATGGAACACCGGTAGCAAAAAAACAAATACACAAGATATAATATATGCCAAACAAGAAGGAAAAGGTAAAAGTCAAGAGAAGTTAGGGGGCTGGGGGGAGGGTAACCAGGACTGCAACAGTGAATACACTCGAACATCTACATTTATGCTAAGTGTACACAACTGTACTATGTTCTTCGTGTTTCACTGTTGCAGTCATCACATTTGGGTTGATTCCCAAAGCTAAGGAAGGGTGGAGGTAGTCAAAGAGCCTTAGGGCTAGCAATCAGGCCCTGTAAGACTGCTGTGGCAAATCCAGCTCTGGATTTAGAAAAGATAGGCAGGTGGTAATGCTTGGTGAAAAGTATGTACAGAGCTCCAGGTAGCAGCTTCCAGGATGTCCCTGGTAGGGACTCCTCTGAGAAATGCCATAGAGGTAGAGGCAGCCTTGGTGGAATGTGATCTTATCCCCCCGTGAGGTAGGTTTTCCATGGTGTCTGTAGCAGAAATGGATGCAATGGGCTATCCATTTGGAAATGGTTTGCTTTGAAATGACCTTCCCCTCTGCCCCTGCAGCAAAGCTAAGTAGCAGCTGGTAAGATTTTCTGAGATGCTTAGTCCTGTCCAAATAAAATTTAAGCTGTCTATGCATGTCCATAGAATGCAGTATCCTTTCCCCTTTATTTTGAGGATTAGGGGAAAAAGGTAGGCAAATGAATGGACTGGTTTACAGCCATACTAGACACCACCTTGGGCATAAAGGATGGATTAGCCCTCAATGAAACCATGTCCGCATGGATGATAATGAAGGGTTCCACTGCCATGAGGGCCTGCAGTTCAGACACTCTTCATGCTGAAGTGATGGCTAGGAGTAAGGCTGTTTTCCAAGAAAGGAATTTCAACTTTGCTGTAGCAGCTGGTTCAAAGGGGGGAAGAGTGAGTTTTTCGAATACAAAGTTAAGGTTCCAGGCTGGAATGGGAGCTCTCCTGGGGGGTCTTAATTTTTGGCCCCTCTAAAGAATTGTTTTAGCAGGAGATGAGAGAAGAGGGGTGGGCTCAGTATTATAATGTGCTGAAATGGCACAGGCATGAAAAAGAAGTTATGTGCTCACCATAACGTTCCATGTGAGTTGCTTAACTCGCCTTTATTCTCACTGATGGGTTCGGAGCCGATCCTCGGCTCCAACACGGAAGATAGCAAAGCTCAATGTTTACCAGTAGCTCGAGACCAAGCCCCTTATCCCATGATGCACTGCTGGAATTACCTCAGATATTGTTTGCTGCATGTATATATATACACCACTGTAAGGGGAGCACTCCCCAAGAAGGAAGTAATATTGAACAACCAGGATGATACTAGCCTCTAGGTCAACTGTCAGCCAGGAGGGGGATGGAGGGAGGGACATGAGAGTAAAGGCGAGATAAACAACTCACATGGAACGTTATGTTGAGTACATAACTTCTTTATGTGAAGTTAAATCTCGCCGTTTATTCTCACTGATGGGTAGCGTCCCTAGCACCCGCAAACCTGGGTAGCTCACGGGAGTACATTTTTCAGGACCACGGAACCAAAATAAGACCTGTCCCTCAAAGCCTTATCTACTATGTAATGAGTGATAAAAGTATGAGGCTTAGACCAAGTGGCTGCAGCACAAATGTTGTCAAGGGGCAATTTAGCTTGAAAAACAGAAGACGTAGAAACGGCTCTGGTTGAATGAGCCTTTGTTTTGTATGGCAAAGGTATGTTAGCATTTGCATGAACAAATGAGATACAATCCGATAACCATTTTGAAAGAGTTGTTTTAGCCACTGGTCTACCTTTTCTGGCCTCCAAAAAGGATACAAATAGTTGATCTGATTTTCTAATATCCTTAGTTCTATCAAGATAAAATCTGAGCTGTCTGTGTACATCAAGTTTGTGCAGCATGTATTCCAATTTGTTGGAATGGTTGGGAAAAAAGACTGGCAACTCAATAACCTGATTGATAATTGGACTCAGAACAGACTTTAGGCAAAAAGGAGGGGTTTTGTTCTGAGAGATAGTCTATCACCATGGAAAATCATCTAAGGAGGTTTGATAGATAATGCTTGAAGTTCTGACACTCTGCGGGCAGAAGTAATGGCCAGTAGAAAAATAGTTTTCCAGGACAAAAATTTGAGATCACAAGATGATGTTGGCTCGAAGGGGGGAAGAATAATTTGAGACAGCATAAAATTCAAATTCCAGGGAGAATAAGGGAGTTTGACAGGAGGTCTCATGAAAGAAACACCTTTGAGAAAAACCTTAGATAACTTATGGGCCATAAAATTTAACCCATCGAATCAAAGGTGGAAATTTGATATGGCGGCTAACTGAACCCAAAATGTGGCAGCTGCTGCTCCTTTGCTAAAAATCATTGTCAAAAACTTTAAAATGGATGACAAAGGAGCTCGGAAAGGGACAATTTTTTGTATGCTGGCCCAAATGGAGAACCTTTTCCATTTACTGCGATATAGTTTTCTGGTGGATGGCTTATGAGAAGACAATAGAATTCGTCTTGTGTCATCTGAGAGTGAATGAAGCCTGGCTATTTGGGGAAGTGGATCAGCCAAGCGGTCAGCTTTAAAGACTGCAATGAAGAATGGAGGTCCCCTGACGGGTGTGTCAGGAAGTCTGGAACTGGGTCCAGGATCCATAGATCCTCCAGCAGATGATGGTGAAGGAAAGGGAACCAAATCTGTCGAGGCCAGTGGGGGGCTATGAGGATAACAGTCCTTCCCAGTGATTTTGCTTTCTGTAAAAACCTGGGTATCAAAGGAAATTCTTGGGAATGCATACAGGAGACCCAGATGCCAATCGTGTACGAGTGCGTCTCTTCTGGGATGTCCCGGAGGTGGTATTAGGGCAAAGTAGCTTCTGCATTTGGTACTGATGTGACTGGCAAAGAGGTTGCAGCAAGGCTGGCCACAGTTGCAGAAAATCAAGTCCGCAACATCTTGGTTGAGACCACTCGTGAGGCAACAGGATTGCCCTGCTCAGCTTATCCGCTATCACGTTGGATTTCCCCAGGATGTGCATTGCTAACAGAAAATGCTGGGATGACACAGCCCATTGCCATACCCAGAGGGCTTCTCGACAAGGGGGGTAAGATTTGGTTCCGCCCTGTTTGTTCAAGTGCCACACCACTGACATGTCTGTCTGAACTGCAATTGTCCCTAGAGGAAGAGAGTCCTGGAAGTACTGCAACGCCAGAAGTACTGCTCTCAACTCCAGAACATTGATATGCAGATGTGACTCTTGATCCGTCCATGTGCCTTAGGCAGCCTTTCCATGAAAATGCACCCCCACCCTATCAGGGAAGCATCCGTGGTCAAAGTGGCTACTGGGGGGGGGGGGCACAAAGGGTCTTCCTATTGTGACATGAGACGTCAACCACCACCGGAGGTCTCTCCTGCAAGAATTTGTGATGAGAATCATATGGTTCATTGGTAATTTCTGGTAAGACCATTGAAGAATTTGCATATGCATCCTTGCGAGTGGAATGGCTAGAATTGCTGCCATCAAACCTAGTACCTTTAAGACCTCTGCGGCTGTAGCTCTGTTCTTCGACACCAATGAGTTGACATGTTGGCGAAGTGAGACCCTTTCAACTGGAAGACGTACAGTGGTGGTTGAGGTATCTGGCTGCTCCTATAAAGATGGTATGCTGTGATGGCGACAAGGAAGACTTTTCGAAGTTGACTAATACCCAAGTGGTGGCAGTGTGTCAGAGTAGATTGTGTTGCCTGATTCAATTGATGCCTGGTGGTAGAGGTGAGGAGCCAATCGTCTAGATATGGAAACACCTGGAATCCTAGACACCTCAGGTGAGCCATGACCACTGCCATGCATTTGAACACTCTGGGGGCTGTAGTGAGACCAAAAGGCAGGGCTCGAAACTGGTAGCGATTGGCTCCCAGTCGGAAAAGCAGGTTATCTCTGGAGCATCTGTCCATCTTTATGTGGTAGTACTCGTCCTTAAGATCGATGGAGCACATCCAATCGCCTTTCTCTAGAAAGGAAAGAATGACCTGAAGCGTGACCATTCGGAACTTCTCTCTCTTTTTTTTTTTTTACAAATTGGTTGAGTCTGCTGAGGTCCAAGATAGGTTTCCAGTCCCCTGTTTTCTTTGGAACCAAAATGAATCTTGAGTATGTTCCGAATCTAACTGTCTGCTGTGACTGGCTGGATGACTTTTTCTAGAACTTGCGGACCCCTATAGTTGTTAGTTCCCTGAGACTGGGTGGAACATCCGGGATTCTGTTTTCAGGAATGGGAGGGGAAGAGAACAATATGAAATACCCTCTAGAAATGATGCTTTGTACCCAGGTATCTGACGTTATATGCTTAACCAGGCTTCTGGGTACAAAGATAAGCGACCCCAGACTGCCTCCAGAGCCAGATATAGCCAGGTCTCCTTTCAGGAGCGCTTGAAGGGCTGACCAGAGAACTGGCCTTTGTCACCCTGCTGTTGCGGACCCCCCCCCGCTGTAAGGGCGGTGTCTTCCATTATAACCCCCTCCTCTGCCTCTAGAGGGGGTTTCTCCACGTGTGTCCTGAAAGGCTCCTTGTGCTTTTCGGAACCAGATTTTTCCACCCTTAGGGCCCTTGGGATAGGGCCGAGTAGGGGTAGAAAAAGGACTCCAACGGCAGACAGAGTCTTGCCTTCCTGCTCACACCAGGTTAGAGTTTCCTTTACCTTGGGCCCAAACAGGGATGAGCCATCAAATGGGGGTGTTGATACAGGAAGACTTGAAAGGCTCTGCAAAGGAACAGAGACGCATCCAGGCTCGTCTACGCAGAGCAATGCCTGAACTAGTGACTCTACTCGAACCATCAGCTGCGCAAGATATGAGACGCATGGATGAGTTCACAATCAAGTTTAGGGTAGCGAGCTGTATTTTAACTTAGTCGGCAACCCCTGCAGCTACCATACCCTGGAGAATATCTCCTAGCTCTTTCAGGAGATCTCTTTGTAGTTTTGAAAAATGGGTTAAATAGTTCAGTGACTGAAGGGAAAAGGTCGCTAAACTAAACACATGTTTCCCATATCTAGCCATGATCCTAGAATCCCTGTTAGGAGGACGGACAGATGAGGACGTCTCAGACGTTTCCTTTTTGGTGGCTGCAACCACCACCATGGCATCAACAGGCACTCCCTTAGTCAAAAAGGCTTTGTCCACTGGGGCAGATATGAACTTATTTGGCTTCAGAGGGACAGGTTCCATGGCCTCCGAAGTCTCCCACGCCCAAGGAGAAATCAGCTCCATGAGCTCATTGTAAGGCGGAGACACCCAAGAAGTGGAAGGTTGAGACCCAAAAGCCTTCAAGAGCACTGTCTCATCTTCAGTAGGGCTTTTGGACTGCGAACCGCCCCTCTGATTAAGGATCTCTAATATCTCCGCAAAGGAGATCTCCTCAGAGGGGGATCGAGAGGACCCTTCTGACTCATCCAAGTCAGTGTTAGATGTAAAAGACTCCTGTGGGGAGTCCAAGTGCCTCCTCTTGCACAGTCTCTTCCTGGGTACCTCCTCAGTGGGGGGATCTGGGGTGGTCTCAGAAGAGCAGGGGGTGTGCCCTGTGGGGCTACTTGAGGCTCAGGTGGACCGGTAGAAGCAGGAGCGGACACAGATGCTTGAGGGGAGGAGGAAGCCAGACCTGATGCTGACTCTCCTCATGGCATCGAACGTACCATGGCTCCGATGAGAAGGGGTAGACGATCTGAAGGGACCATCTGATCCTCCCACACAGAGGCCATGGGCTCAGAGCCCGAGATAGGAGCCGAGCTCATCAGAGCCGAAGCCCCGAGAGTAAGAGTCAGCACCGACAAATCAGCACGACTATCCTCCTCGGACCAGACAGGAGTGTAGGCTCCTACAGTCCCCGGTTGGCGCCGAGGACATCAGAGTAGATGGAACCCATAGCACTGGTGCAGGTCTTGGCTCCACATGCTCAATAACTATCAGGTCAGGCTCCTTCGGCTCCGAAAGTCCAGTACGGCTCGGAGGAGTAGTCAAGTCCGGGTTAATGGTCTTTGGCTCACACGAAGGCGTCGGAGCAGACAACAATTTAGCAAGGCCTGGTGCCCGTAAAAGCTTCTGCACTAGCCGGTCCACATCCATATCTGTGAGGCTGACAGAAGACTGAGGAGTGCACCGAAGGTGCTGACTGGAGCAGAGGAGATGAGAGAATCTCAGAGACTGGCTCCAAAGCTGTGAGCTGGCTCAGAACAGAAGGGACACGGTTCCGAGGACAGTGGAACCGATGACACTACACCCTCCATTTATTTAGACTTTTTGGATGCTTTCGAGTCACCCGAGGACTTGGAAGACTGAGGATCTATTAGCACCATCCTGGTCACCCAGCGCTTCGGAGAAAGGGTGCTGAAGTAAACCCCTCTCCACTAATTTCCTCCTCCGTACCCTGGAGGAGGAGTGCTACATACTGCAAGAGTCTCGGAGGTGTTTAGCCCCCAGACAAACAGAGATCTATGCCGCGGCAAACTAGATCGGAGGTCATTCCAGCAGTGCATCATGGGATAAGGGGTTTGGTCTCGAGCTTCTGGTAAACCTTGAGCTTTGCTAACGGCCATGTCGGAGCAGAGGATCGGCTCCAAACCCATCAGTGAGAATAAACGGCGAGACAACTTCACATTCTTAATTGATAAGAAAGATAGACTCTTGTGGAGCATTTCTGACGATCTAGAATATGAGGTAAGCTGAGCACCGTTGTGCCCATCCCCACAGCCTGTTCCAGGAACAGAATCTTTTCCACTTTTCTGAATAGGAATTTCTAGTACTAGACCTCATTGCCTCCAGAATGACATCTAGCACCTGCTTACTGGGGGTTACTAGAGGTGAGCTCAAGGAATTAGCCAGGCTGCAAGGTTCAGGGTTTGAAGCTGAGGGTGCAGAATCTGGCCCCTCCTGCTGGGACAGCAGGGAAGGGGGTCTGAGGCAGGTGCCATGGTTGTAGCACTGTCAGACTGCGCAAAAGGGGGTACCACCAGTGCTGGCGTGGCCAGTCTGGTGCAATCAGTACTGTCCTTGGCTTGTCCTGCTTGATCTTTAGTAGAACCTTAGAGAGGAGAGGCAGAGGGGGAAAAGGCATAAACTGAGAAGTTTTCCCTGGTAAAGGACAGGGTCATCCACTTTCCAAGCTTGACTGTGGGGAGTTCTGGTGCAGAATTTGTTCAACTGGTAGTTCTGAGGGGAGGCAAACAGATCTACCTCTGGTGCCCCCCATCTGTTCCAGTTTCCATTCATGTGGGTCCATGAGATTTCTGCTTAAGTCATCTGCCAGTGAATTTAGTTTGCCTGGCAAGAAATTAACTTGTAGGTTCACTTGGTAGCTCAAGGCTTTGTTCCACAGAGCCATGGCTAGTCTGCAGAGTGGGTAGGAATAGGTTCACCCCTGCTTGTTTATGTACCACATAACTGTGGTGTCTGTCTACCAATAGTTGTCCTGGAAGAATAAGGTCTTTGAAGGCTGTCAGAGCATTCTGTACAACTGACATTTCTTTTTGATTGATATCAAGTGCATCTGTTTTGGGTTCCATTTGCCCTGAATGCACTGCCCTGCCACGTGAGCCCCCCATGCATAATCCGATGCATCTGTTAGGGTTTTGGGCAGCAGGGGGTAGAGTGAAAGGGAGTCCCTTGTTGTGGTAGCAGGCCTCTGCGCACCAAAGGAACTCTACCCTTAGACAAGGAATGATAGGAATCATTGCTTCCAGGTCCTGAGAATGTTTACACCATAGACTTTTTAGATACCATTGAAGTTTCCTCATATGCGTCTTGCATATGGAATTAACAGAATGCAAGAGGCCATGAACACCAGGGCTTGCAGGATTTTCCTTGCAGATAGCTGGGTTTGTGGCCAATAGTATGAAGTAGGTTGTCAAATAAATTTGTTTCTCTGGAGTGAGGAATGCCATCTGGGAAGTTGTGTTCGAGCTTCCCTGGAATGCAATCTGTTGGCAGGGTAATAGGTGTGATTTCTTCTCGTTGATGGTGTACCCCAGTGAGGTTAGAAGTCTCTTTACAAACGCCAGATGATGTAACAGCAAGTCCTGATTCTGCCTGAATCAGGCAATCATCCAAGTATGGGTAAATCTGAATATTTCTCTGCCTGCAAAATGCAATGGCTGGAGCTAGGCACTTTGTGAATACCCTGGGCGCAGTAGATAAGCCAAAGGGAAGTGCAGAGAACTGATTGCGCATGGAGCCTGCACTGAAACGTAGGCATTTTCTGCAGGATTCCCTTACTGGGATGTGGAGGTAAGCTTCTTTTAAGTCTAGGGTCGTCAGCCAGGCATCCTTGGCTAACATAAGAAGCTGTTGAAGAGCTAGCATTTTGAATTTTGGAACCACCAGAAAGGTGTTGAGAATAGACAGGTCCAGGACAGGATACAAGGAGTTTTCTTTTCTGGGAACCAGGAAAAGTCTTGAATAAAAACCTTGTCCCCTTTGTTCTGCTGGGACAGGTTGAATAGCCCTGATACTGAGGAGAGAGAGAGAGCGCACTGTTTTTGGGCCTCTACCTACTGATTTGGGGGGAGGTCTGGCCATCCACTTGGGGTTGGGAGCGAGTGGAAGTGAAAATTTTACCCTAGGGAAACAATGTTTAAAACCCATTTGTCTTGGGTAATGAGTTCCCAGTTTTTTGCATGTGGGGAGAACTTTCCTCCTAAGGGAGCAAGTAGCTGAGCAAGGCTTGGAAGAGTTCAGGATAAGTCATTGTGCCATTTTTCCATGGGGGGTGGTTTACTACTACCTGCTTTTGAAGTGGGAGCCCCCCCACTACTTTGATCTGTGCATAGCCTGAGACTGAAGTCTTGGTGGTCTGCTGCTCTTGGGTTTGGACTGCGAAGGCATGGAAGGAACTGAAAAGGACCATTTCTTTGAAGGCCAATGTCTACTGAATCTAGGTGGCTGTACTTTTAAGAAATATTTGACAGTTTAAATAGATTTATCTTTTTCCTCCATCCTTCTGAGAACTTCTACTTTGTTGCCAAAAACGTGCTCTTGGTTTAAGGGTGCATCCAGTAATTTAGGTTTAACATGATCTGGCAAGTTTTGTTCCTTAAGCCAAGCATGCCTTCTAAGTAAAGACCAGTGACAGCAGCCCTGCAAGATGCTTCTACAGCATAAAAACCACACTGCAAAGTATGTTTACCAACTTGGTCAGCAGAATGAATTAACTCTTGTAAATCTTAGTGTTCAGCACAGTCAGAAATCAAAATCATTTTCTGTTTAAGTAGTTCCATAATATGGTGCTGACACTAACATATCAAACTGGCAATTTAAAACCCTAATAGCCAAAGTAGCAGAAGTGTACACCTTCTTACCCCCACATCTGTCTAAAGCTCTAGAGTGCCTATCAGAAGGGGTAGGATTTTTAGCAGTAGTAGCCTTAATGCCTTTTGGTCTTTGGGAAATGGTCTCTGGAAACACAGTAGGATTCTTGAAGAGGAATTTGTGAGAGTCAGGTACTCTGCAGTACCAGTCAGGTTTCCTGGGAGCTGGAGGCAAAGTGTTGTGGTAAGGCTGGATTCCAAGAAAACATTACCTACAATCTCCAGAACAGGAGGGATAGCTACAGGCCTGTGTTGAGGCAGGTTTAAAAATTTCACACGTCTCTTTTTGGACTGAGAATAGTCCTGGCTTTCCCAGTGGAAATGCTCCCTAAGGGTACGCCAGGTTTCACCAAAAGAAAAATCATCTGGAGGGGAAGCAGAGGGAATGGAATCCTCTGCATCAGAATCCTCATGAGGGTAAATCTTGGTGGTCAGAAGGAACAGCGATATCAGATTCCTGATCAGAAGAATCAGAAAGAAAATCAGTAGTAGGTCTCAGAGGGGGAAGACTGGCTTCCCCTAATTAAGGTAATAAGGTCTTCAGCCATTCTAATCATTTGTTTTTGAGGCATATGGGCCTGAGAAGGCACTTTGGTTGTTGGTTTTCTAGGCGTAGTGTGAGCTTTAGGCCTGAGGAATTTGTTATTCTTAGTTTGAAAGCAAGTCGTCTGTTTAATATGAAAATCTGTAGGCCTGAATACACACACAAAAGCCGGTGCCTGCACAGCGGCTCCGGACCCATCCAAGACAGAGACATCCACAGGTTCCATAGTGGAAGACGCATCTCATGGCATACTGGCCTCCGGAATGGGTCTCAGTAGAGGCCTGCGAATCTGTAGTAGCGGGTATCAGGGGCTGGGAAAGCACCTCACTGAGTACCGGTGGACTGGCGACTAGCTTAACGGAAGCATAGTCAGTTTTGTACCTATGCGGTCTTTATCCTTGCATTTTACGTACGATCGGTAGTCGGATGGCTTAAAGCAATTTTGGAGTACGGAGATAAAGAATGAAAGCTTTTAGCTACAAAAATGACCAGACAACGAATAGTTCGGACGTTGAACAAGGCACAAAACCGACAGCAAGGGACGTCGTGGTCTGGGCCTAAACAGGTGACGAAGAATGAAAATCTCTGAGGTATTTGCTTTCCACAGGCAAGACAATTGTTAATTTTTTCTGACATTGGTTAGAGCAAGAAAACAGGATCCCCAATGGGGTACTTATCTTTTTGAAGACTTCAGGTCTGAAACTCGAAAATGAAAATTTCAGGAGTCTGCCAACTGGCACTCGCGAACTGCTTCGGGCACGGCAAGAAAGACTGATGTAATGGTGTCGGCTGCATGTTTTATACCCCTGACGACCTGACATCATGGAAGAAGCGACAGCATCCGACACAGAAATCCAAAGACTCTGGCATTCAGGCTGGCTGAGGGCTACCTGCAGGCAGATAGCCCAAATCTGATGACCAACAGTGAAACACGAAGAACATGTGCCTCATCTCCTTTAACTATCTCCAGCCCTAGCTGGCTCTAAACCAAAAAGAGTGTCATCCAACTCTGTAGAGGTTTTATCCTTGGGACGTTTCTTCCTTTTAGATGCGAGACTGACTGGTGGACTTTTACTGAAGAGTATAAAAGATCAAGATTTTAGGAGCTCTCACACAGGCCACAAGTACAGTTGTGTACACTTACCATAAATGTAGATGTTAGAGTGCATTCACTGTTGCAGTCACCACACTAGGGTTTATCTGCCTGCAGGTAGCCCTCAGTCGGCCCGAATACCAGAGTCTTGGGATTTATGCGTCAGATGTTGTTGCCTCTTCCATGTCAGGTCGTCAGGGGTATAAAACATGCAGCCAATGCCATTACATCAGTTTTTCTTGCCCCAGATGTCAGGAGCCCCCTAAAATAGGAAGCAATCACATGGTGTGGAACACCTCCATTAAAAAGTAAATACCACTGCCATAAGATATGGCCAAAAGAGAGGATAGGAAGACAGTATGGAGAAGTCAGGGGGGGGCTGGAGGGAAGATAAAGTACAGTTTTGTACCTACCATAAATGTAGATGTCCGAGAGGAATGCATCTGCAGTCCTTCCAAATGGGTTGTCCTGTCGTCAGGCAGCCCTTCGGTCGGCCGGATTCCAAAGTCTGGGTCTGGCTTCGGCTGGTGTCGCACTTCACCCGACGTCATAACTGCAGTTATTTGGGTATAAAGGCATCAGCCGACACCATTTTCCTCAGTGTTTCTTGCCCCAGATGCCAGGTGCCCTCCTGGAAGGCTAAATTTGGATAAATGCCAATGATTCCAAATAATAGAGAGTAAACACAAAAATAAGCATGTATGTACATATATACAAACAAATACACCATAATAGATCCCCCCCAAGCTAGCTGAAGGCTGGCAAATACCCTAGGAGTACCTCAGAGGGGAAGGAGGGTGGGTACCCTGACTGCAGATGCATTCCTCTCGGACATCTACATTTATGGTAGGTACAAAACTGTACTATGTCCTTCAAGGATGCATCTGCAGTCCTTACAAATGGGTAGAATACCATAGCTAAACAAGGGGAGGAGGAAGAGTAGTGATTATGGTGTAGCTAGGATCCCTTGCAAAACAGCAGTGGCAAAACCTGCTCGGGATCTAGAGTATAAAGGCAAATTGTAATGCTTGGCAAATGTATGCACGCAGGTCCAAGTAGCAGCCTCTATAATGTCCTTGGTAGCCACTCCTCGTAAGAAAGCTGTGGTAGTGGCTGTAGCTCTTGTGGAGTGAGGCCTGATTTTTTCTGGAGTTTTCTTTCCATGGTAGGAGTAACAAAATCTAATGCAACTTCCTATCCATTTGGAGATTGTCTGTTTTGAAATTGGTTTTCCTTCCTTTCCTGTGGCGTATGCTACCAGTAGCTGGTCAGTTTTTCTATTGGACTTAGTCCTGTCCAGGTAGTAGCGTAACTGCCTGTGTACATCCAAGGTATGCAAAAGCCTTTCTCCCCTGTTCTGTGGATTTGGGAAGAATGTAGGTAGGTGAATAGCCTGGTTTAATGACACTCTGGATACCACCTTAGGCATAAATGTAGGATTTGTTCTCATAGACACTATCTTGATGGAAGATCAGGAAGGGTTGTACTGCCATTAGTGCCTGTAGTTCAGAGACCCTTCTTGCTGAGGTTATTGCCAGCAGAAAAGCAGTCTTCCATGATAAGTATTGTAATTCTGCTGTTGCTGCTGGTTCGAAGGGAGGAAGTGTTAATTTCTCTAGCACAAAGTTCAAGTCCCATGCTGGCAATGGTGGTTTTCTGGGAGGTTTCACATTTTTAATTCCTCTCAGAAATTGTCTGAGCAGGGGATGAGAAAAGACAGGAGGATCCAAGCTATACTGTGCTGAAATAGCTGATGCATGTATCTTGATGGAAGAGTAGGACAGGCCTGTGTGGAAGAGCTCTGCCAAGTACTCGAGGATGTTGGCCATGTTTACTAGAGTCACATCTTCTCCCTTTGCAGTACTCCAAATGAATGAGAAGTTATGTACCTACCATAACGTTCCATGTTAGTTGTCTTCTCTCGCCTTCTTTCTTGCTTGATGGGTTCAGAGCCGATCCTCGGCTCCGACTTGGCACTTGCTAAGCTCGAGAGTCACTTTTACCAGCTCGAGGCAGCCCCATATCCCATGATGCAAGGCGGTAAGTACCCAGATCTCGTTTGATGACAAAAGGGCAATAGCACCAAGCATAAACACTTCCCAAAGGAAGAAAGCAGAAAGAAAAACCTGCAGGATGGAAGAAAGACCAGCTCTGTATGGTCTTCAGCATAATTATTCCTTGTAGAAAAAGGTCTGTCCAGGCCTGGGGGAAGGAGGGAGGGTCGCAAGAAAGAAGGCGAGAAGACAACTAACATGGAACGTTATGGTAGGTACATAACTTCTCAATGTTAAGTTGTCAATCTCGCCTTCATTCTTGCTTGATGGGACCGCGTCCCTAGCACCTCTATCCTGGGTGGCTCAATGGAACAGACTCTTGAGGACTGTGGAGCCAAAACTGGCTCTGTCCCTGGAGGCCAAGTCCAATTTGTAATGGGAAACAAAAGTATGAGGAGTGGCCCAAGTGGCCGCTGCACAAATAGTGTCTAAAGGAAGTCTAGCTTGAAAGGCTGTAGAAGTAGCTAAGCTTCTGGTTGAATGTGCTTTAGGTTTTGAGCACAGCTGTTTTCCCCTGAGCCGATAAATTTCAGAGATGACAGAAGAAAGCCATCTAGATAAGGTCACTTTTGAGACAGGAAGGCCTTTCTTGTTATCAGCATAGGAAACAAAGAGTTGATCGGATTTCCTAAATTGTTTAGTTCTGTCCAAATAATATCTGAGTTGGCGGTGGACATCAAGATAATGTAGTTTTTGTTCGGATCTGTTTGAATAGTTTGGAAAAAATACAGGGAGATCAATGGATTGATTCAAATTAGTCTTTGAGGCGACCTTAGGCAAAAGGTCGGATTAGTTCTCAATGATACTCTGTCTTTGTGAAAGACCAAATAGGGGGGTCGAACAGATAGAGCATGAAGTTCAGACACCCTCCTGGCCGATGTAATAGCTACTAGGAATAAGGTTTTCCATGAAAGAAATTTCAGGGAGCAAGAAACAGCTGGCTCGAAGGGGAAGAATCAAGGATGTCAGCACTAAATTTAGATCCCATTGAGGAGGAGGACTCCTGACTGGAGGCTTCAGGAGGAAAATTCCTTTCAAGAAGGCTCTACAAAGCCTGTGGGACATAATATTGTGATCTGCGAACCCGACATGAAAGTTCGAGATAGCAGACAATTGAACTCTAACTGTGGAAGAAGAGGAGCCTGCATGAAAAATCTCCGCTAAGAAATCCAAAACTGCCTGAACTGGAGCAGTGAAGGGATCAATATTCTTGGCTTTAGCCCAATAAGAGAAACGTTTCCATTTGCTTGTATAAATCCTCCTGGTAGAGGATTTTAAGGAAGCTACTAGAATGTCTCTAACGGGGTTAGAGATCAAAGGAAGCCTGGCTAAGGAAGGAAGTGGAGCAACCATGCTGTGAGGTTGAGAGAACGGACAGACCGGTACAGCTGACCGGATTGGTGAATCAGAAGATCTGGCACTGGGTCCAGATGCCACGGCTGCACCAAAAGGTGACTATGGAGGAACGGGAACCAAATTTGTCGAGGCCAATAAGGAGCAATGAGAATCATTTTGGCTCTCCAAACGGTTGCTTTCTGGATAACTTGAGGGAACAGAGGAAATGGAGGAAAGGCATAAAGAAGTCCCTGGGGCCAATCCTGGGTCAGAGCGTCTCTGGGGGGATGGCCTGGCAGAGGGAAGAGAGAAGTAGTCTGGGCATTTGCTGTTTTGGGGAGTAGCAAAAAGATCGCAACATGGGCGACCCCATTCCAGAAAAATCTCTTCCACTATAGATTGCTTGAGAGACCACTCGTGAGGCATGAGACTAGCTCTGCTCAATCTGTCCACTAAAATGTTGGTTTTCCCAGAGTTGTGCGTTGCTACCAGAAACCGATGAGAGGAGATCGCCCATTGCCAAAGTCTGAGCGCTTCTCGACACAAGGGGTAGGACTTGGTTCCGCCCTGTTTGTTGATATACCAAACTACAGACATGTTGTCTGTGTGGACTGCAATTGTCCCTACGGGAAGAAAGTCGTTGAGGGCTTGCAACGTTAAAAGCACTGCTCTCATCTCTAGGACATTTATGTGCAGGTGGTATTCGAATGGTTGCCACGTCCCATGAACCATCCTGCCCTGATAATGACCCCCCCCACCCGATCAGGGAGGCATCCGTGGTGACAGTGGCTACCGAGGATGGGGGTACGAAGTATCTGCCTTGGTGAATCTGGGGAGAAGTGATCCACCACGCAAGATGCTTCTTGCAAATCTGTGTCACGAGTATTTGGTGACGCATTGGAAGTTGTTGGTAAGACCACTGAGTGAACAACATCCACTGAAGAAGGCGCATGTAGAAGCGAGCCAGGGGAAGAAGAGTAATGGCCGCAGCCATGAGGCCTAATACCTTTAAAACCATCCTGGCCTGTATTTTCTTGTTGGCTAGAATGATCTTGACATGACTTTGAATGTCTGAAACTCTTTGATCTATAAGGGTAGCTGACATCCGAACAGTGTTTAAGTTTGCGCCTATGAAGGTAATAGACTGGCAGGGCGATAAGGATGACTTTTCGAAGTTGATCGAGATGCCCAAATGACAACAAAGATTTATTGTGTAATCCCTGGCTTGAACAAGCTGATGCCTGGTGGTGGCTGAAAGGAGCCAGTCATCGAGATACGGAAACACCTGGAATCCTTGACGTCTCAGGTGAGCCGTGACCACTGCCATGCATTTGAACACTCTGGGGGCTGTAGTGAGACCAAAGGGCAGGGCTCTGAACTGGAAATGACTGGACCCCAGACGAATGCGGAGAAATCTCCTGGAGCGTCTGTGAATCTTTATGTGATAGTACGCATCCTGAAGATCTATTGAGCACATCCAGCTGTCCTTCTGTAAGAAGGGCAGAATTGACTGAAGAGTGACCATTCGGAATCTTGTCTTCCTCACAGACTTGTTGAGTCTGCTGAGATCCAATATTGGTCTCCAGTCTCCCGTCTTTTTGGGGACCAAAAAGAACCTTGAGTAGATTCCGGGCTCTGAATGGTCTGTTGTAACTGGCTGAATGGCTCTTTTTTGCAGTAGTTTTAAGACTTCTAACTCTGCAATTTCCCTTAGACCGGGTGGTACATCTGGAAGGGAATTTGAGGGATAGAAAGGACTTTCCTCGAAAGGAATTTTGTAACCCTCGGATATGATCGACTGTACCCATCTGTCTTGAGTGAGGGAACGTCAGGCTTCTGGGTACAGCGATAGTCTTCCCCCGACTGCCTAGAAGGAGGGACAGCCGGACAACATCTCAGGGATGCTGAAAGGGCTTATCAGAGAGAGACTCTCTGTTTCCCTGGTTTAGTGGACCCCCTCTGCCTCTAGAGCGGCGTCTGTTGTTGTTACCACCTCTGCCTCTAGGGGTAAACTGACCACGTGAATCCGGCGTGACTCCTTGGGATTTGCGGAACCACATTTTGCCACCCTTCTGTCCTTTGGGGTAAGGTCTAGAAGGGGTGGAAAAACGGACTCCTACAGCAGAAAGAGTTTTGCCGTCCTGCTCACACCTGGTCAACGTTTTTCACTTGAGGGCCAAACAAAGCTGACCCATCAAAGGGAGAGTTTGTGAAGGACGCCTTAAAGGTATCTGCAAAATTACATAGCCGCATCCAGGCTTGGCATCTAACAGCCACACCTGTACCTGCGGCCCTACTCGCTCCATCAGCAGCATATGATATCAGCCGCATGGAGGAGTTTGCAATGGAGTTAAGGGTTCCTAGCTGCGAAGCAATTTTTTCCTGAGCCCCTGCAGCTGTAGGATCCTGTACAACTTCACCTAGCTCCTTAAGGATATCCCTCTGGAGTCTGGTGAAGTGACATAGGTAGTTCAGCGAACGCATAGCAAAGGTCGCTGAAGAAAACATCCGCTTACCATATCTATCCATGGTCCTAGAGTCCTTATTAGGAGGATGGACAGGTACGGAAGGATCTGCAAGTTCCTTCTTGGTGGCAGCCGCCACCACCATAGCATCAGCGGGGACACCTTTTGTGAGGAATTGCTTGTCCGACGGGGCGGTAATGAATTTAGAAGGCCTCCTAGGGACTGGCTCTACAGAGTCAGGAGCAGCCCACGCCTTTCGAGCAATAACCTGCATAAGGGGGTCGAAAGGCGGAGACACCCAGGAGGTGGAGGGCCGAGATCCAAACGCCTCCAGGTATATTGACTCATCCTCAGAGGGATTATTGGTGGGCCAGTTTCCCCTCTGTCTAAGGAGTTCTAGGATATCTGAAAAGGAGACATCCTCAGAGGGGGATCTTGGGGATCCCTCTGACTCATCTAAGTCAGTATCTGAAGTGATAGACTCGGGGGAGTCTACGTGTTTCCTCTTACAGGTCCTCTTCCGCGGAGGATCTCCCGACAAATCAGGAGAATCCTCGGAAGAGGGGGATATTCCCAGTGGGGAAACCTGAGGCGGAGGATCTCTGGGTCCTGGAGCAAGAGAAGTGGCAGAGATGTCAACAGGCACTATAGAGGGAGGAACTAAGGGAACAGACTGCTGGCTGAGTCCAGTGGCCAGCACACACTTCATCACCTCGAAGGCTCCCCTCCCAGGGAGGCCCGAGAGAACCCGCTCCGAAGAGCTAGGAACTCCAGGACCCACCGAAAGGGAAGGCTCCGAGGCAGATGTCGGAGCCGAGCTCACCAAGGCCGAGGCTCCAAGGGGAAGAGCGGGGTCGGACAAGGGTCCGATGCCACTCACCCCTCGGAGGAGACCAGGAAGCCCGCCACGAATCCCTCTAAGGAAGGTCTCGAAGAGGAGATCAGAGTAGAGGCTGAAGGAGCAGAAGGGGGTATCTGTCCCTCAGCCGTAGCAGAAACTATTCCCGAAGACTCCAACTCCAAACTCTGGGGTAGAGTCGAAGGAGGAACTGCAATGGGGTGTGGACTAATAGTCGTCTGCTGAGACGGACTATGTAGCATTTGGGCCAGTGCCTGAGATTTTAGTAATCTACTGACCACTCTCTCTAAATCATGGTCAGAAAGCCTGGATGACCTTGAAGATCGGCTCCGATGGCTCCGTTCCGAGAGGAGAGGTGAAGCCGGAGCCGGGAGTATTGGCTCCAAGGAAGGGGACCTAGACCTGTTCCTCGAAGGAACCATCGGAGCCGATGAAACCACAGAAGCTGTGGGAGCCGACAACTTATCGGCACCGACAGGTAGCTTCGATGCATAGGCTCCAGCCGGAGCCGATACAGCCACAAAAGTAACGGTGTCGGAGCCGATCGGAGCCGACACCGATGCCTGAGCCACACATGGTGGTCGGAACCGTTCGGAGCCGACACCGAAGTGGTCGAACCAGAATCGGCACCGATAGCCATCGGTGCCGAAGGTTTGGGTAACCCAGAATCGGTTCCAGCCGGAGCCAATCTCGACTCTGAATGAGTCGGAGCCGAGGCCACAGGCTTGGACACAGAAGCCCGGGCCTTGGAAGACTTGGAAGTCTTAGATGGAGCCGACTTAGCCGGAGAGCCCTCCGGCTTAAGAAGGCCCCTCAAAATCAATTTATTTCTTCTTTCCTGCAGGACTCTCTGGCTAAAAGAGTGACATATAGCACAGGAGTCCTGCAGGTGAAGAGGCCCCAGGCAGTAAAGGCAAGAAGTGTGACCGTCTGTCAGAGACATCTTCTGACAGCACGAGTCACACTTCTTAAAGCCTGAGACCCTTTCCTTAGACATGGTGAATAAAACACACACACAACACCAGTCCAAGAATTAAATTATGTATATATAAAAGTATCAAAAACAGACACACACACACACCCTAACAAGGGGGGGATGGGAGAAAGTCTGACTAAAAGTTTTAAAAAGACAGGGAAATTTTTGTCAGAAAAGGGACAAACTATGTTAAAACTAATAATTTTAAGTTTTTTTTAAGAAAAGGGGCAAAAATAGCAATGTAAAATTCACTTACCAGGAGCTGGTAAAAGGAGGACCTCATCAGCGAAGCGGCAAATGAGATCTGGGTACTTACCGCCTTGCATCATGGGATATGGGGCTGCCTCGAGCTGGTAAAAGTGACTCTCGAGCTTAGCAAGTGCCGAGTCGGAGCAGAGGATCGGCTCCGAACCCATCAAGCAAGAATGAAGGCGAGATTGACAACTTAACATATATCTTTTCCATTTTGCAGCATAATTCTTTCTTGTTGAAGGTCTGCGTGCCTCCAAGATTATGTCTTTAACCCTTTGGGATAAGTTTGGGTTAATTGCTGTTATGTAATGTTCCAAGCAGTTAGCTGCAGTGTTTTCAGGTTTGGATGCAGGATGTTGTAATTGTTCTGTGTTAACAGTAATGGGATCAGGGGTAGTGTCCATATCTGTTCCCGAGACATTGCCCTCAGCAATGGGTACCAATGTTGTCTTGGCCAGTCTGGAGCTATCAGAATGATCCTGGGACGGTCCTCTTTGATCTTCAGAAGCACCTTGTGCATCAAAGGAAGTGGTGGAAATGCGTATGCTGTCAGGTTTTTCCAACTGAAAGAGAGGGAGTCCACCTTCCAAGCAAGTGGGTGGTACGTCCTCGTGCAGAATTTCTTTAGCTGGTGATTGACCGGAGATGCAAACAAGTCTATTTGTGGTAATCCCCATTTCCTTGTGATGGCTTTGAAGATGTCCGGATGAAGCATCCATTCGTGGGCATCTGTGGTTGTTCTGCTTAATATGTCTGCTAGAATGTTTTCTTTTCCTGGTACAAAGATTGCTTGTAACTGAATGTTGTAGGTCAGGGCCACATCCCATAGGTCCAGTGCCAGCCGACAGAGGATATGAATGTGTGCCCCCCTGTTTGTTGATGTACCACATAACTGTGGTGTTGTCTGTCCTTATCAACTGGCCTTCTTGGAGAAATGGTCTGAATGACTGGATTGCCAATTTTACTGCCAGCATTTCCTTTAGATTTATGTGTAGGCGCAGCTGTTCTTGAGTCCATAAGCCTTGTATGCACTTGCCCTGCATGTGTGCTCCCCAACCGAGGTCTGAGGCATCTGTCGTGATGGTTTGGCTTGGTTGGCTGTTGCAGAAGGGCAGTCCTGGGTTTGATTGACAGGCCTGAGCCCACCATAGGAACTCTTGTTTCAGGCATGGGATTATTGGAATTTTGGTTTCTAGGCTGTGCTTGTGCTGGGACCACAAATTCCTTAGATACCACTGTAGCTTTCTCATATGCAGTCTGGCATGAGGGACCAGTATTATGCAGGATGCCATGAAGCCTAGAGCTTGCAGTACTTTTCTTGCAGTTAGGTGGTTCTGCTTTGTTAATGCCAAGAAGTAGAGAGGTAGTTGTTCTTTCTTTTCTGCAGTTAGGAATGCCATTTGTTTTGATATGTCCAGCTCTGCACCCAGAAAGGTTATTCTTTGGGATGGAATCAGCCTTGACTTTTTTATACTGACTGTATATCCCAAGGCTTGCAGCAGGTAAATGACTTTTTGTAAGTCTTCTGCTAGTTTGCTTTTGTTGTCCGCTTGTATCAGGCAATCGTCCAGGTAGGGATAAATTTGGATTCCCTGAAGCCTGCAATGAGCAATTACTGATGCCAGGCATTTCGTGAACACTCTGGGCGCAGTAGATAAGCCAAAGGGCAATGCTGAAAATTGATAATGCTCTGATCCTGCAAGAAATCTGAGGTATCTTCTGCAAATTGGTCTTATGGGGACGTGCAGGTATGCCTCCTTGAGATCTAGAGTTACCAGCCAAGACTCCTTGCCCAGCATGGGAAGAAGCTGCTGTAGGGTCAGCATTTTGAATTTTGGAACAATAAAGAAAGTGTTTAAAGCGGACAGGTCTAGAATGGGTCTCCATTTGTTTTCTTTTCTTGGTACCAGGAAGAGTCTGGAGTAAAATCCCTTTCCTTGCTCCATAGGTGGTACCCTTTCCACAGCTCTCATTCTTAATAGCTGAGATATTTGTTTTAGAGCTTCTGTCCTTTGAGAAGATGGTAGGTTTGGCATTCCTCTCTTCCCTGGTAGAGTATGGAAATGGAGCCTGTAACCTTGGTCTATAGTTTGCAAAATCCATTTTTCCCTCGTTATGCAGTGCCAGTTTTTTGAGAATAATGTTAGTTTTCCGCCTAAGGGTGCTTCTAGTTGTTCCCTGGTAGGCGGTGCCACTGTCAAGTCACTGTGATTGAGATGTTGTAGTGGTGGTGGCTGCGTCTGTGCCTCGCTGGTTGTTACCTTGCCATTGGCGTCCCCTGTAGGCACCCCTGGATTGGTTTCTGCCTCTTGAACGCCTATTCCTGCCTCTCTGGGCCTTAGAGGAGTCTGGAAAGGACCAATTTTTTGAGGGCCAGTTCCTGCTAAACCTTGGAGGTTGAACCTGTAAAAAATCTTTCACCGTTTGTACAGATTTTGCTTTTTCTTCCATCTTTTTTAGCACCTGTTGAGCAGGGGAACCAAATAAACTGACCTTGTCCATGGGTGCATCCAAAAGCTTAGATTTGACATGGTCTGGTAATGCCTGTTCTTTCAACCATGCATGTCTCCTGATAACTGTGCCAGTCATGGCTGATCTAAAGGAAGCCTCCAGTGCATCATAGCCGCATTTTAAAGAATGGTTACTAACCTGCTGTATGTTATGTACCATTTCCTGAACATATTTCTTATCTAAAGATTCTTCAGAGGAAAGCTTTTTAGTTAACTGGTCAAGCATAAACTCTTGATATTGAATCATATGAAATTGGCAGTTCAAAGCCCTAGCTGACAAGCTAGCAGAAGTGTAAACTTTTTTACCCCATCTCTCCAAGGACCTGGATTCCCTTTCAGAGGGGAGGGGGTTTTTAGTAGAAGTAGCAGCTACAGCTTTAGGACCCTGAGCGATGGTCTCTGGATCTGCCAAGGGAGCCTTGTACAAATGATGGTGAGTGTCCGGGACCCTGCAGAACCTATCGGGCTTAGCAGGAGCCGGAGGTAAGGAATCAGGAGCAGTGCAAGCATCATTAAATGCATCATCTACAACAGAAAGAACTGGAGGTATAGCTAAAGGCCTATGTTGTGGCAAATGTAGAAAGGTTCTAAGCCTTTTTCTGGAGTCTGAAAAATCTTGGCCCTGCCACTGAAATTGTTCCCTCATAGCATGCAATGTTTCCCCAAAGGAAAATTCCTCAGGTGGAGAGGCTGAAGGAATGGACTCTTCAGCATCAGAGTCTTCGTAAGGAGAATAAGGAGCCTCAGGAAGTTCTGAATGTTCTGATTCATCAGAAGAACCATCAGAGGATACTGGTTCAGGGGGCTCTGCTCTAGGCCTCTTTTCTGGGGGAGGGAGAGAGGACCTGTCTGGATGGGGCTGGGAACCACGAATTAAAGAAATTAAATCCTCAGCCAAAGATAGCATATGAGAGCTAGTGCTGGGCCTGTGTGGGGGTGGTTTGGCAGGCACAGATTTTGAAGCTTTGGCTGCTTTGGCCCTGGCAAAGGCCTTAATAGACATGGCTGCAGGAGGCCTAGCAGCTCCACGTGCAGGGGTTGAAATATCCAGGGGAATTGTGTCTGATAAATCCTGGGAAACCGCAACAGAAGGCTGATTTTCAGAAGCAGATTCTACCAGGTTAGAAGAGGCCTCGGTAGAAGGCATGGTTTCAGCTGGAGAAAGAACCGCTTGCTCGGATTCGGCCGAAACAGAGACTCGCGGTTTGCTTAATCGCGGTTTCGGCCGAGACCGCGGACCGCGAGTGTCGGTCCTTTTCTTTTCGTTTTTTGGCAATTTGCTCTGTCGGAGGATCCGATGGCATAATGTAGGCAAAATCAGAGCCGAAAATTTGTTCAGCAAACTCCGACCGACGTCTGAGCGTCCGTCGGTTAAAAGAAGAGCAGGCTAGACAAGCTGCTACGTCGTGGTCTGGGCCTAAGCAATGTATACAGTAGGAGTGGAAATCTTTATGAGGTATTTGTTTCCCACAGGATAAACAGTTATTAACTTTCTCTGACATCGGCTGAGGCAAGAAAGAGTCCCCAACGGGGTACTTGGCTTTTAGAAGTCTTCGAAGTAGTATTCGGTAGTAGTAATCTCTGGATCTGACCGACCGGCACTTGCGAACAGCTTCTGCTTCGGGCGCCACGCGGCAAGAAAGACGGAGGAAAATGGAGTCGGCTGATGCCTTTATACCCGAATAACTGCAGCTATGACGTCGGGTGAAGTGCGACACCAGCCGAAGCCAGACCCAGACTTTGGAATCCAGCCGACCGAAGGGCTGCCTGACGACAGGACAACCCATTTGTAAGGACTGCAGATGCATCCTTGAAGGACATAGTACAGTTGTGTACACTTTCCATAAATGTAGATATTAGAGTGTTATTCACTGTTGCAGTCATTAAATTTGGGTTATCTGCTTGCAGTAGCCCTCAGTCGTCCTGATTAACAAAGTCTTGGGTCCTGCATCGGTTGCTGTCCCTTCCTCCATGATGTCAGGTCGTCAGTGGTATAAAACATGCAACAGACGCTATTACATCAGTTTTTCTAGCCCCAGATGTCAGGTGCCCCCGTAATGTGAAGCAACTAAATCTATAAATACAAGGATATACCTCCAACAGAAAAGCAAATAAACCAAAAAGCTGTTAAAGCATAGCAAGTGAGAGTACAGGTATAGCCAAAGGAAGAAAAGGGGGCTGGAGGGAGGGTAACCAGGACTGCAACAGTGAATACACTCTAATAGCTACATTTATGGTAAGTGTACACAACTGTACTATGTTCTTCGTGTTTCACTGTTGCAATCATTACATTTGGGTAGATTCCCAAAGCTAAGGTTGGGAGGAGGAATTTAAATAGAATTAGGACCAGCTATAAGGCCCTGCAAGACTGCAGTGGCAAAGCCAGCTCTGGATTTAGAGAAAATTGGCAAGTGAAAGTATGTACAGAACTCCAGGTAGCAGCTTCTAAGATGTCCCTAGTAGGGACGCCCCTGAGAAAGGCTGTAGAGGTAGATGCAGCCCTGGTTGAATGGGGTCTGATGCCCTGTGGGATAGGTTTTCCACGGTGCTTATAGCAGAAATGAATGCAGTGGCCTATTTGTTTTGAAATAGCTTTCCTCTCTGTCCCTGCAGCAAATGCCACCAGTAGTAGTTCAGATTTCCTTTGAGGTTTAGTCCTGTCCAAGTAGAATCTAAGCTGTCTGTGCACATCTAAAGAGTGCAGTATCCGTTCCCCTTTGTTCTGTGGGTTAGGAAAGAAGGTAGGCAAATGAATGGACTGATTAAGAGCAACAGTGGATACCACCCTTGGGCATGAAGGAGGGATTGGTTCTGAGGGACTCCCTGTCCACATGAAAGATGATGAAAGGTTCCACTGCCATAAGGGCCTGCAATTCAGATAAGCCATAAGGGCCTGCAATTCAGATACCTTTTGCAGAAGTGATTGCCAAAAGGAAATCTGTTTTCCAGGAAAGAAATTTTAAATCTGCAGTAGCAGCTGGCTCGAAAGGAGGAAGAGCGAGTTTCTCCAAGACTAAGATAAAATCCCAGGCTGGAGTTGGAGCTCTCCTGGGTGGCCTTAGATTTTTGGCCCCTCTGAGGAACTGCTTGAGCAGTGGGCGAGAGAAGAGGGGAGGCTCTGTGCTATAATGAGCTGAAATGGCTGAGGCATGAATTTTGATGGAGAAAAAAGGCGAGCCCTTATGAAGCATCTCAGTCAAGTATTGTAAAATCTGAGGTAAACTGGGCACTGCTGTGTTCATTCCTTGAGACTGGTTCCAAGCACAGAACATTTTCCATTTTGCAGCACAAGATTTTCTAGTACAAGGCCTCCTTGCCTCTAAAATGATATCCATCACTGATTTACTGAGGAATGGTAAAGGAGAGATTAGGTAATTAGCCAGGCTGCTAGGTTCAGGGTTTGCAGCTGAGGGTGCAGAATCATGTTCGCCTGCTGAGACAACAGGGAAGGAGTCTGAGGTAGGTGTCCAGGAGCCAAGCGTGACAGACTGCACAAGAGGGGGTACCAGTGTTGGCGAGGTCAGTCTGATGCAATTAAAATAGTCCTTGGCTTGTCCTGTTTGATCTTTAATAGTACCTTGGAGAGCAGAAGCAGAGGAGGAAAGGCATAAACTGATAGTTTTTTTCCAGCTGAAGGATAGAGCATCCACTTTTCCAAGCTTGCTTGTGGGGAATCCTTGAGCAAAATTTGTCCAGTTGATGGTTATGGGGGGAGGCAAACAGGTCTATATCTAGGCTCCCCCCCATTTGCTTGTCAACATGTTGAAAATACTTGGTCCCAATTTCCACTCGTGTGGGTTCATGAGGTTTCTGCTTAGTCCACCTGCCAGTGCATTTAGTTTTCCTGGCAGGAATTGAGATTGCAGATTCACTTGGTAACTCAAGGCTGTGTTCCACAATGCCATGGCTAGTCTGCAGAGGGTGTAAGAATGCGTACTCCCCTGCTTATGTAACACATGACAGTGGCATTGTCCGTCTTTACCAATAGTTGTCCTGGAAGAATGTGGCCCTTGAAGGCTGTCAGAGCATTCTGTACAGCTAACATTTCCTTTTCATTTAAGTGCCAGTGCATTTGATATGAGTTCCATTTGCCCTGAATGCACTTTCCTGCCAGGTGAGCCCCCCATGCAGTGTCTGATGCGTCTGTTAAGATTTGTTTGGCAGGGGGTAACGTGAATGGTAGTCCCCTGTTTTGGTGGCAGGCCTCTGCCCACCAAAGGAATTCTAGGCATAGGCAAGGAATGACAGGAATCCTTGCTTCCAGATCCTGTGAATGTTGACACTATAGGCTTTTGAGATACCATTGCAGTTTCCTCATATGCAGCCTTACATGTGGAATTAGAAGAATGCATGAGGCCATGAACCCAAAGGCTTGTAGTATTTGCCTTGCAGATAGCTGGGTTTTTGTGGCCACTTGTTTGAAGTAAGTTGTCAAATGTATCAGTTTCTCTAGCGTGAGGAAAGCCATCTGGGAAGTTGTATTCAAGCTTGCTCCCAGGAATATAATTTGTTGACAGAGTACCAGGTGGGATTTCCTTTCGTTTATGGTGAACCCCAGACAAGTCAGTACCCTTGGAACAAAGGCCAGATGATTGAAAAGAATGTCCTTGCTTTCTGCCTGAATCAGACAATCGTAGAGGTATGCTTATATTTGAATATTTCTTTGCCTGCAAAACGTAATGACTGGAGCTAGGCACTTTGTGAATACCCTGGGCGAAGTAGATAAGCCAAAGGGCAGTGCAGAGAACTGACAGTGCATGCAGCCTGCTTTGAAGCGTAGCTATCTTCTTCAAAACTCCCTGATAAGGATGTGCAGGTATGCTTCTTTTAAGTCTAGTGTTGTCAACCATGCATCATTGCCTAGCATAGGAAGCAGCTGGTGAAGAGTCAGCATTTTGAATTTTGGAATCACCAGAAAGGTGATTAGAATAGAATAGAAAGGTCCAGGATAGGACGCCATGTATTGCCTTTTCTGGGTACCAGGAAAAGTCTTGAATAGAAACCTCGTCCCTTTCCTCTTCTGGTTCCAACTGAATAGCCCCCATGTTTGAGAGAGTACCCGATTTTGGGCCTTTGGCCACCCGCTTGGTGTTGGTAACGTGTGGAATTGAAATCTGTATCATTGGGACACTATTTAAAACCCATTTGTCCTGGGTAATGAGTTCCAAGTTTTTGGCCTGCAGACCAATCTTTCCGCCTAAAGGAGCATTCAGTTGGGAAGTGCTTGGAAGTCTTAAAAGTAAGTCATTGAGATGGTTTCCATACGGGGGGGGGTCTTACTGCTCTCAGATTTGGGTGCGGAAACCCGCCACTGCCTAGTCTTGTGTGTCCCTTGGGACTGAAACCCGGGGTTTCTGCCGTCTGTGTCTGGCTTGAGAAGACCTGGAGAGGGCTGGAAAGGACCAATTTTTAGAGGGCTACTGCCTACTAAATCTAGGAGGCTGAACTTGTAAGAAACCTTTAACAGTCTGCATACATTTAGCTTTATCTTCCATCTTTTTAAGAACTTCTTCAGCCTTGACGCCAAACAGGCGGCCCTGATTTAGGGGGGCATCCAACAATTTAGCTTTAACATGATCAGGCAAAGATTGCTCCTTAAGCCAAGCATGCCTTCTGAGTACAGACCCAGTTAACAGCAGCCCTGCAAGAGGCCTCTAATGAATCAAATCCACATTGCAAAGTATGTTTTCCAACCGGTTCAGCAGAATGCATTAAATCCTGTAATTATTTTCAGCGCAGTCAGGAATTATCATTTTCTGTTTAAGCAATCCAATAACATGTTGTTGATACTTTAAATGAAACTGGCAGTTTAAAGCCTTTCTTACCCCATCTATCCAGAATCTGCAGTCGCTGAGGGGGTAGGATTTTTAGCAGTAGAAGCCTTAATGCCTTTGGGTCCCTGTGAAATAGTCTGGATCCGCAAAAGGATTTTTAAAAAGGAACTTGTGAGAATCAGGAACCCTGTAATACCGGTCAGGTTTTCTGGGAGCAGGAGGCAAAGAACAGGAGGTATAGCTAAAGGCCTATGCTGAGGCAGGAGTATGAACTCCCTAAGCCTCTTGAATCAGAAAAATCCTGGCTTTCCAAGTGGAAATGCTCCCTTAGAGTATGTAAGGTTTCACCAAAAGAAAAATCCTCTGGAGGGGTAGCAGAGGGAATAGAGTCCTCTGCATCAGAATCCTCATAAGTAGATAAGGACAAATCCAGATCATCAGAAGAATCAGAAAAATCAGAATCCTGTTCAGAAGATTCATAAACAACTTCAGTCCTAGCTCTCATAGAAGGGGGAGGTTGGCTTGCCCTGATTAGAGTTATAAGATCTTCAGTCATTCTTATTTGTTTTTTAGGCATAGAGGCCTGAGCATGTGGCCTGGGCGTCGGTTTCTTAGGCATAGTTTGAGATTTTGGCCTAAATGAAGGAGGCATCGGTTTAATATGCAGGTCCGTAGGTTCCAATACACCCTCAGAAGCCGGTGCCTGCACAGTGGCTCCGGACCCATCCAAGGTAGAGATATCCGCAGGTTCCACAGTTGAAACATCTCGCGGCATACTGAACTTCGAATGGGTCTCAGTAGAGGCCTGCGAGTCAGAAATAGCGGGTATGAGGGGCTGCGAAAGCGCCTCACTGGCGAACTGGCGACTGGCTTAGGAGAAGTGTCATCGGCAGCTTCGGACCTTGGCGGCCTGTCTCTATCTTTGCATTTTTTTGGAATCCCGGCAGTTGGAAGGCTAACTGGCATTTCTGGATAATTAAACTGAGAACCAAAATATTTAGAAGTGAAAATATACCAACGGTTCTGAAACTTGCAAATGAAAATTTCAGGAGTCGGCCGACCAGCACTTGCGAACTGCTTCTGCTTCGGGCACAGCACGGCAAGAAAGACTGATGTAAAGGCGTCGGCTGCATGTTTTATACCACTGATGTCCTGACATCATGGAAGGGACAGCAACTGACGCAGGACCCAAGACTTTGTTAATCAGGCCAACTGAGGGCTACTGCAAGTAGATAACCCAAATGTAATGACTGCAACAGTGAAACACGATCATCCAGGACTACAACAGTGAATACACTCGAACACCTACATTTATGGTAAGTGTACACAACTGTACTATGTTCTTCGTGTTTCACTACACGGTCGATTCCCAAAGCTGGGGAAGGGTGGAGGCAAGTCAAGAAGTATTAGGGCTGGCTAGCAGGCCTTGTAAGACTGCTGTGGCAAATCCAGCTCTGGATTTAGAAAAGATAGTTAAGTGGTAATGCTTGGTGAATAGGTGTACATAACTCCAGGTTGCAGCTTCCAGGATGCTCCAGTTAGGGACTCCCCTGAGAAATGCTGTTGAGGTAGCCCTAGTAAAATTAGGTCTGATCCCCCAGTGGGGTAGGTTTTCCATGGTGCTTGTAGCAGAAATGGATGTAGTATGCTATCCATTTAGAAATGGTTTGCTTTGAAATGGCCTTGCCTCTGCTCCATTGCAAACCTGACTAGCAGCTGGTCAGATTTTCTGTAAGGTTTAGTCTTGTCAAGGTAGAACCTGAGCAGTGTGTGTACGTCCAAGGATTGCAGGTTCCTTTCCCCTTTATTCTGAGGATTGGGAAAAAAGTTTGGTAAATGGATGGACTGGTTTAAAGCCACACTGGATACCACCTTGGGCATAAATGATGGGTTAGTCCTGAGACAAACTGCCCGCATGGAAGATATTGAAGGGTTCCCACAGCCATCAGGGCCTGTAACTCAAACACTCTTCTTGCTGAAATGATGGCTAGAAGCAACCTTTTCCAAGAGAGAAGTTTTAACTCTGCTGTGGCAAGCAGGCTCAAAATGGGGAATCGTGAGCGTATCTAGTACAAAGTTAAGGTCCCAGGCAGGAGTGGGAGCTCTCCTGGGGGGGGGGTCTAAAATTGTTAGCTCCTCTCAGGAACTCTTTGATCAGAGTGTGAGAAGAGTGGTGGCTCAGTATTGTAATGAGCTGAGATGGCAGAGGCATGAATCTTAATAGATGAAAAGGATAGGCCTTTGTGGAGCAGCTCTGCTAGATAACCTAGGGTTTGAGGTAAGGTGGGCATGGCTATCTCCTTTCCTCGAGACAGGCTCCAAGAACAGTATCTTTTCCACTTTTCTGAAAAGGATTTCCTAGTACTAGGTCTCCTGGCCTCAAGGATGACATCCAGCACCTGTTTGCTGAGGGTTGCTGGTGATGTATTCAGGGAATAAGCCAGGCTGCCAGGTTCAGGGTTTGCAGATGAGAATGCAAAATCTGTCCCGCCTGCTGGGACAGCAGAGAGGGGCTCTGATGTAGGTGTCAGGGTGGCACTGCTGTCAGACTGCGTAGGAGTGGGTACCAGTGCTAGCGTGGCCAGTCTGGTACAATAAGGATTATCCTTGGCCTGTCCTGTTTGATCTCTAGTAGTACTTTTGAAAGGAGGGGCAGAGGAAAGGCATAGACTGAGAGGTTTTCCCATGTAAAGGATAGGGCATCCACTTTCCATGCTTGGCTGTGGGGAGTTCTGGTGCAAAATTTGCTCAGTTGATGGTTTTGGGGGGGAAGCAAAGAGGTCCACCTCTGGTGTCCCCCACCTGTGGGTTAGAAGGTTGAATGAGCTGGTTTCCTGTTTTCACTCGTGTGGGTCCAATAGATTTCTGCTTAAGTCGCCTGCCAGTGTATTTTGTTTGCCTGGCAGGAATAGAGCTTGCAGGTGCACTTGACTGCTCAAGGCTGTGTTCCACAGAGCCAAGGCTAACCTGCAGAGTGTGTAGGAATGAGTTCCCCCTTGCTTATTTATTTACCATATAACTGTGATGGTGTCCGTCTTTATCAAGGGTTGTCATGGCAGGATAAGATATTTGAAAGCTGTCAGCGCATTCTGTACAGCGAACATTTCTTTTTGACTGATATGCAGGTGAATTTGTCCAGGGCTCCATTTGTCTTGAATGCATTTGTCTGCCATGTGAGCACCCCATGCATAGTCTGATGCGTCTTTTGTCAGGGTTTGGGCGGCAGGGGTTGAGTGAAAGGGATTCCCTTGTTGTGGTTGCAAGCCTCTGCCCACCAAAGGAACTCTGTCCTTAGACAAGGAATGACGGGAATCACTGTTTCCAGGTCCTGAAAATGTTGACACCAGAGACTTTCTAAGTATCACTGAAGTTTTCTCATATGCAGTCTTGCATATGGAATTAGAAGAATGCATGAGGCCATAAACCCTAGGGCTTGCAGTGTTTTTCTTGCAGATAGCTGGGTTTTGGTGGCCAGTAGTTTGAAGTAATTTGTCAAATAAGTCTGCTTCTCTGGAGTGAGGAATGCCATCTGGGAAGTTGTGTTCAAGCTTACTCCCTGGAATACAATCTTTTGGCTGGGTACCAGATGTGATTTCTTTTCATTGATGGTACGCCCCAGAGAAGTTAGGAGTCTTTACAAAAGTCAGGTGCTGAAGTAGCAATTCCTGACTGTCCGCCTGAATCAGGCAATCGTCCAAGTATGGTTAAATTTGAATATTTATCTGCTGCAGTATGCAATGGCTGGAGCGAGGCACTTTGTGAATACCACGAGCGCAGTAGATAAGCCAAAGGGAAGTGCAGAGAACTGATAGTGCATACAGCCTGCCCTGAATAAGCTTCTTTTAAGTCTAGGGCGACCAGCCTGGAGTCCTTGGCTAGCTTAAGAAGCAGCTGCTGTAGTGTAAGCATTTTGAATTTTGGTAGCACCAGGAAGGTGTTGAGAACTGACAGATCCAGGATAGGGGATAGAGTTCTCTTTTCTGGGCACCAGGAACAGCCTGGCGTAGAAACCTTGTCCCCTTTGCTCTGTTGGAACAGGTTGAATAGTCCTGATACTGAGAACAGAAAGTACTTGCTTTTGTGCCTCTGGCCACTGGTTTGGCAGAAGATCTGGCAACCCGCTTGGGGTTTTCAGTGAGTGGAAGTAGAGTCTGTATCCCTGGGATACAATATTTAAGACCCATCGGTCCTGGGTAATGTACTCGCAGTTTTTTGCATGCAGGGCGAGTTTTCCTCCTAGGGGTGCAAGTACTTGGGCATGGCTGGGAAGGTTGAAAGACCAGTCATTGTGAACTTTTTCCATATGGGGGTGGCTTACCATTCCCTGTTTTTGAGGTGGGAGCACTTCATTGTTTAGATCTGTGCATACCCTGAGACTGTAGTCTTTGAGGTCTGTTGCCCCTGGGTTTGGGCTGATAAGGTCTGGGAGGGACTGGAAAGGACCAGATTTTAGAAGGCCAATGCCTACTGAATCTAGGTGGCTGTACCTGTAAGAAATCTTAACAGTTTGCAAAGATTTAGTTTTTTCCTCCATCTTTTTAAGAACAACTTCTGCCTTTGTGCCAAACAAAAAGAAAATGAACCAAGTGCCAAAAAGCCCACAAACTCCAATAAAAGAGCACTTGAAGGAAATAAGGCTGCAGACTGTAGTTCGTTGAATTTATTAAGGTAACAAGTATAAACTCTAGAAACACTCCTATACAGTTTTTATGTTTATTGGTTTTAAATGGTTGATAATGTATGTTTTATTTATTAAATTATATATGTATTTATGTTTATGCCTTATAAGATACAATACAGTGATTGATTAGCAACATATGAATGAAGGTATAACATTTTGATGTAAAAGTTTCCAACTTGTATGTTATTTCCTTTAACTTAACAGAATTTTGCTGCACTTGTATATTTTTCAGTGAGCAGCTGATTGCAATCAATTGTTTGTTAATAAGATGATCAGTTAATTGTGTTAGTAGTATTTAAGTGCTTAGTATGGAGTGTTTTATGTTATCTGAAGAAGTTATCTGCAAACGAAAACGCAGTGTGGAGTGGTTCTAGCATTTATACTTGTTACCTTAATAAATTCAACGAACTACAGTCTGCAGCCTTATTTCCTTCAAGTGCTCTTTTATTGGAGTTTGTGCCAAACAAACATTCTTGGTTTAATGGAGCATCTAGTAATTTTGCTTGACAAGGTCTGGCAAGATTTGTTCCTTCAGCCAAGCATGCCTTCTCAGAACAGACCCAGTGACAGCAGCCCTGTAAAAGATGCTTCTAAGGCATCAAAACCACACTGCAAAGTACGTTTAGCTACTTGGTTTGCAGAATGCATTAATTCTTGTAAATTATTTTTTGTTTAATTAGATCCATAATATGCTGCTGGTACTTAAACATGTGAAACTGGCAATTTAAAGCAATGATGGTAAGAGCTGCAGAAGTATACATCTTCTTACTCCCATCTAACTAAAGCCCTAGAATCCCTATCTGAAGGGGTAGGGTTTTTGGCTGTAGTAGCCTTAATACCTTTAGGTCCCTGGGAAATTGTCTCTGGATCCGCAGTGAGATTTTTTTTAGAGAGAAAGTTGTGAGACTTAGGTACTCTGTAATACCTGTCAGGCTTTCTAGGAGCTGGTGGTAAGGTATCAGGGGTAAGACTGGATTCCATGAAGACATTTACAATATCCAGGACAGGAGGTATAGCTACAGGCCTATGCTGAGGTAAGTCTAAAAATTCCCAGTCTCTTTTTCGACTGTGGGTAGTCCTGGCATTCCCAGCAGAAATGCTGTCTTAGGGTATGCACGGTTTCATGAAAGAAAAGTCCTCTGTGGAGGAGGCAGAGAGAATGGAATCCTCTGCATCTGAATCCTCATAGATACATAAGTGTATGTGTCCTGGTAATCAGGGGGGTCAGAGTCATCGGACTCATGGGTCTGTAGAATCAGAAGGAAAATCAATTTTTTTTTTTTTTTTTTTTTTTTTTTTAAAAGAGGGGGAAGGCTGGCTTCCCCTAACTAAAGTAATAAGGTTTTCAGCCACTCTAATCATTTGTTTCTGTGGCATAGGAGCTTCAGAATGCGCTTTGGTCGTCTGTTTCCTAGGCATAGTGCGAACTCTGGGCCCGAGAAATTTGGTAGTTTTAGTCAAACGAAGTAGTCTGTTTAATACGAACATTGGAAGGTCTAAATACACCCTCAGAAGCCAGTGCCTGCACAGTGGCTCCGGACCCATCCAAGGTAGAGACATCTGCAGGTTTAAGAGTAGAAGCAGCATCTCGCGGCATACTGGACTCTGAATGGGTCTCAGTAGAGGCCTGTGAATCTGTAAAAGCACGTAACAGGGGCTGTGAAAGCGCCTCAGAGTAACGGCAGACTGGAGACTAGCTTAACGGAAGCGTTGTCGGCAGCTTTGGACCTATGCCGTCTGTCTATCCTTACTTTTTTGGAAGATCGGTACTCAGGTGGCTTATCTTAGCCATTTTGGAATATGGAGAACGACAGCGAAAATTTAGCGATAAAGACAGCCCAACGTTGAAAAACTCGGGCATTGAACAAGGCACAAAACCGACAGCGAGGGATGTCGTGGTCTGGGCCTAAACAGATGATGCAGTAAGAATGAAAATCTCTGTGAGGTATTTGCTTTCCACAGGCAAGACAATTGTTAACTTTTTCTGACATAAGAACAAGAAAAAAAGATCCCCAATGTGGTACTTGGCTTTAGAAGACTTCAGGTTTGAAATAAGAAAAACGAAAATTTCAGGTAGCGGCCGACCAGCACTTGTGAACTGCTTCTGCTTTGGGCTCCAGCACGGCAAAAAAAGCTGATGTAATGGCGTCGGCAGCATGTTTTATACGCCTGCGACCTGACTTCATGGAAGAGGCGACAGCATCCAAAGAGAAATCCCACCACTCTGGTATTTGGGCTGAGAGCTACCTGCAGGCAGATTAATCCTAGTGTGATGACTGCAACAGTGAAACACTAAGAACATCTAGAGGTAGTCTGCTTGGAAGGGGTCTAGTTGCCTTTGAAGACACCAGGAGAACTTTTTCCATTTTGACAGACTCTCCTAGTAGTAGGTTTCCTGGCCTTCTGCAGGACAGACAGAACATCCTCTGGGTAAAGGTGTCTAAAAGGGATCAGAAGTTTATCACCCAAATGGTAAACCTGTAGGTTTCTAGAGGAGAATGAATGAGGGAACCCCTTCTGTTGTGTAAGCAGATCCACCTTGCGAGGCAACCTGTGGTGATTGCCCTTGGAAAGAGATAGAAGGGGAACCAATGTTGCCTTGGCCAAAAGGGAGTCACCAGCAAGATTTTTAGCTCGTGCCTCTGAATCTTCAGCAGGACTTTTTGAATGAGAGTAAAGGTGAGGAACGCATACAGGAACAACCCCTTCCAGAGAATTGAAAAGGCATCCCACTTTCCAAGTTAGAGGAGATGGGAGCCTGGAGCAAAACAGCTGTGGGTGACCGTTCTCAGAGGAGGCAAACAGATCTATTTGTGGAGTGCCCCATCGGTGGACAATGTCTATCTAGGAAGATATCCCTGTTCCGACATCCATTCATGATTTTGAGACAGAGATCTGTTGAAAGCATCTGCCAGATGGTTGTCCTGAGATGGAATGCAAACAGCCTGTAAGGTTACCTTGTACTGTACACTGCTAGTTCCCAATCTTGTATGGCCAGTCTGCAGAGTAAATAGGATCTGGTTCCCCGCTGCTTGGTGATGTACCACATGACACTGGTGTTTTCTGTGAAAACTTATAAGGGACCAGGCTACAGGAGTGGAAAAAAGGTTTTCAGAGCTAGTAAAAGAGCAGTAATTTCCCTCACACTGATGTCCTTTCTCTTGAGAGGGGGCTCCCACTGAGCATGCACTTTGAGGCCATTCATTGTGGCCCACCATCCCAGGTCAGAGGCAACCGTGAATATGCTTTGGATTACCTTGGATGGCTGTAGAGGGAGGCCTGGATTCTGCAGTATGCGGTGTATCCACTAGCCTAACTTTTTCCAGGCAAGGTAGGAAAGGCACCTGGAATTCCAATGGATGATTGTGTTGGGACCAGATATTCTTCAGATACACTGGAACTTCCTCAGGTGTAGCCTGGCGAGGGGCAACATGGGAACAGTAGCTGCCATGAAGCCCAGCATATGGAGAAATTCCCTGGCTGGTGTGTGTGAGACTAGAAGTAATCCTTGGAAATAAATGGTTAGTGAAGAAGCCTAGTCTTGTGGGAGGTAATCCCATCAGATCTGTCCTTATCCTGCAGCTCAAGATCTGGCCTTGGGATGGTGAAAGGGAGGACTTCCTAGGAGGGACATGTTGAATTACAGGTGTGCCTGAAGGGTGGGTGCCTCTTCCGCTTGGATGAGGTCATCCAGGTAAGGGAAGAGGTGTGTAACCTTTGTCCTGCAGAAGGGCTACTACTAGAGCTAGACACTTTGTGAAAACTCTTGATGGTGTGGACAAACCAAAGGGCAAGGCGGTAAAATGACGAGGATGGCACAGGAATGCACATATATCTCCTGAAGTGTGGGTGGATGGGAATATGGAGATAAGCCCCTCAGGTCCACGGTGGCCAGGAAGGCCCCTGGTGTCAAAAGTGGAAGAAGGGTTTGTAGGGATAGCATGTGGAAGGCAGGAACCTTTAGTTAGGGATTTAGAAGGGACAGGTCCAGAATAGGTCTCCAAGGGCCCTCTTTTTTGGGAAGCAGAAAAAGTCTCGAGTTGAACATTTGACCTTCTTGTCCTGTTGGGACTTTGCCTATGGTGCCTTGAGATAGCAAATTCTGTACAACCTGAGAAATCAGAGGAGATTGTTTTTTGGAGGGAGGGGGTATGCCTCGGAGTCTGCTTTTCTAGCCATGTCATAAAATACCCTTTTTCCACTACTGACAAAACCCAGCAGTCTGAGATTGTGTGTTGCCACAGGGGTAAGACAGTGAGAGAGGTGGGCAGAAAGGGGAAGGTGGTGGTGAAGTGAACTTGGCATTCGTGCAGAACTTGATCTGCCAGGAAAGAACTGCCTGGGAGTAGACAGAGGAAGCAGTTCTTTGAGACCATGGTTTCTTGGCCCCTTTCCTATGTCTTGCCGAGGAGGAGCAGGTGCCCTTCTAACTAAGGTAGGTTTAGTTGGGTAGTTCCTGTAAAACTTTAAAACACGGGATACCAGCAGATGTTTTAAGTCCTGTAGTTCCTTACTTTGCTTGCAGATTTTTAAAAAGCTCTACAGATTTGTTTGCCAAAGAGGAACTTGTCTAGTGGGGCATCCAGGATTTTGTGTTTAAAATCATGTGGCGGGGGGGTTTGAAGCCTGAGCCATGAATATCTACATAACACGCAAGCAGATGCAGTTGACCTGGCTGAAGCTTCAGCATCATAACGGCATTTTACTGAATGCCTGGCTACCTGTGATGCTAAAGTTTGGAGGCAACTTGAGGTTTATTTGGGGAATCGGGCATAAAAGAGAGCTAATTAGATGCCTGGGAGATGAGGTTTAGGGCGAATGTAACCATATGGGCTAGGCAATTGATGGCCCTGAAGGCCAGGGTGGAGGAATTTTACATCTTTTCCCCCAGTCTCTCCATTACCTTACTATCCTTGTCAGATATTAGTAAGGAAGGAGAATGTTGTCGAGTGCTTGTCTGGAGGCACAGCAAGGACTGCAGGGCCTGTCGTCGGGGGTTTGATAAGTTATTTGAAATCATCAGGAACTTTAATCTGGCCTTTTAGGGGCAGGGGGTTGGTATTCTGGGGTCTTGCAGACAGCAGCAAATGGGTCCAAGTAAGCAGGAATCACTGGAGGGACAGTAGTTGAAGAAGGGGACTCCATTTGGAGAAGCTCAAAATATCTTTTTTGAATGTCAGTCATTTGGGTGAAGTCTCATTTGAAGTACTCTCTCATTTTGAATACTGTCTCCACAAAAGTAATGTTTTCTGGTGCAGAGCATCCTTCTAACGAGTTTTCATCTGGGGAATAATATTCTAGAGGTGAAGCCAGCTGTGAGGTGTAGGTAAGAGATTCATCTCAGGAAGAAGAGGATTCTTCCTCTTGCATTTGGAGGGACAGGGTCTGCAGCGGCAGGCCTGGGGCTTAGGGTAGGAAAAACAGGAGTTTTGAGGAGCAAGCCTCAAGGCCATAAAGGTCTGAAAAAGTGACGGGAAGAAGGATTGCCAGTCTGGCTGATGCTCCACTGGAGTTAACAAATGCTTTGTTTTTTGCTTCCTCTTGAGAGGAGTTTTACGCATAGGTTGGGAGGGCAAGGGCCGGGATTCTGGTATCAGGCCTGAGTATGAAGCACCCTCTACGGAAACTAAAGACGGCTGTTTGAGTGAGCCTGGCTCCTCCCAGACATTGGCGGAGGCTGACGTCACAACAACCTCCTCGGACATGCAGACTGGAGAATTCTGGGCAGCTTCCAAAATGGTACCTGCTGAAGTTGAATGTTCATTGACCACAAGACCAGCAGCTGGCAGGACATCCCAAGCAGGAGGTGCAGTACCCCAGTTTAGAAACCTTGGCAACCTTTTTTGGCGGCTCAACCTTGGTCATTGGTTCAGGCTCCATACAGAGGGTCAAGCGTTTGAGACGCTTATTCTCACCAAATAACTTAAGGGCTGCCAGACGGCTGTGCAAGGTCTTCGGAATGAATGACTGGCAGATTTTACAAATCGTATTGTCATGTGATGGCCCTAAGCAAAACAAAGGTCATGGGTGTATGCATGGAATTTGCCAACTTACATTTCCCCTTTCTAAATGACATCGGCTAACAACACGGAGAAAATAGTTGTGTAAAATCTTACCATAACCATAGATGTCCTTCTCTTCCATGTTGCAGTATTCTTGATATGGAATTTTCAACCTCAGGTGACCCACACGTTGGCTCCTATACAAAAGCTTCAGCTTGGCTGTTGTAGTTGCGTGGGATATCACAAGTAGGGCCAAAAAACAGAGACCTTAAATGTGACGTCTGCATGCACAGACCTCAGAACTTGAAAGCCCAGCTGGAGTAGAGTAGCCAGTGATGTCAGTCATAGGATCAAGGAGCCATTTTGTGGTTAAATTGGTCACAGGGTAGGGTATAACCAGCGACAGGTCAGATCAGTAGTGAGTGAGAGAGGGCTGAGGAAAGGAAGAGTAAATGAAGAGGCTGATGGCCTAAGTGCCATAAAGGCCTGCATCAAAGATGAGGTGAAAGACTGTCAATCAGGTAGGCCTTCGGCGGGTGTAGCCAGATGTTTTTTTTTCTTTCTTTTTAACTGGGGTAGACTTAGGCGTAGGCCTGGAATGAGATGCCTGCCTAAGTGTAGCTGTGTCGGGAGGAGGAATCCCGTTCGGTGGTCCGGCTATGTCAGGTTCCCCCTCGACCTCGGCAGTAGCTGGTGTCTGGGTTAGCTTCAGGGACGTGCTTGTAATCAACTGCGAAGCGGCTTCCTCAAAAGGTCACTGTAAAAGTTAATGGATTTGTCGGACATCCCTCAACTCCTAAATCAGTAGCTGGCGGAGCATCTGAAAGCTGAGCGGCAATGGAAAGAGCCTAGGAATCTTGGCCTTCTTTCGTGGAGTTTCAGTCGAGGCTTCCGAAACCGGATCCATCCTGAGTGCCAATTTAAATCTTTGGTTTTCTAGGTAAAGATTAAGTGCAGTCAGATAGCTGTGCAGGGTCTTAGGAACGAAAGACTGCCAGATAAAGCAAGCGTTGTGATCGTGCTCCCGGCCCAAGCAAAAAATGCAGTGGTCGTGCATGTCTTTATGGGGTATCTGGCACCCGTATTGGCATCTGCCCTTTTTTGGTGACATCAGCTAAAGATTACAACAAACCAAGCTTTAGCTAGATGTCTTGCAGTGAAGGAGTGAAGCACACAATGCGACTGTCTGTGGCTGAAAAGTTCTGAGGTCTGTGCATGCAGACGTCACATTTAAGGTCCCTGGTTTATGGCCCTACGTGAGACATCCCATGCAACAGCCACCAAGCTGAAGCTTTTGCATAAGAGCTGACTTGCGGGGTCTCCTGAGGCGGAAAATCCCACACCAAGAATACTGCAACATAGGAAATTACCAACCTAAGCTCAGACAAAAAAACAAGAATCCCCAACGGGTTACTTTAAGTGTCTTCGGATACTCTTGAGTAGAACGAGCAAGCTGATGTTCGACTGCAGCAGAGAAGTTCTGAGGTCTGAGCATGTGGATGTCACATTTATGGCCAAAGGTTTACAGCCCTGATGAGATGTCCTACGCGCCTTACAGCAACCAGGCTTAAGCTTTGGTATACGAGTCAGACGTTCAGGTCACCTGAGGTGCAGAATCCCACTTGGTAGAATACTACATGAGAATAGAAGAAAGAATAGTTGTGTAAAATGTTACCACAACCATAGATGATGTTCTCTTCCGTGTTGCAGTATTCTAGTTGTGGGATTTCCAGCCCTCAGGCGACTCGTACGTCGGCTCCGATACAAAAGCTTCAGCTTGGCTGTTGCAGCTGCGTGGGATGTCACATGTAAGGCCATAAACCAGGGGCCTTAAATGTGACGTCTGCACACACAATCCTCAGAACTTGAAGCTCAGCAGGTAGAGTAGAAGGCCCAGCAGGAGAAGATGCCAGTGGTGTCAGGTATGGGACCCTGGGGTCCTTCTGTAGCATAGATAAGTCCAGGGTGAAGCTGTGATGAAAGGAGAATGATGAGGGAGTTATTAGAGGGTGGGAAGGAATACTGCAACATGGAAGAGAAGGACATCTATGGCTATATTAAAATTTTACACAACTATTCTATGTCCTTCTTTTCCTATGTTGCAGTATTCTAGTTGTGGGAGAGTATCACAGCTTAGTTGGATGAGAGGGAGGAGGATGCAGAAGAGGATTTGACAAAAGCCCTGTAGGATTGCCCTGGTAAATCCTGCACGTGCTCTAGAGACTTGGTCTAGCTTGTAATGTTTGGTGAAAGTGCGGATAGTGGCCATGTCGCTGCTTCCATAATGGAAGGCATGTCCAGACCTTTTAGGAAAGTCTTGGAGGCGGCCATTGCCCTTGTGGAATGGGCCTATAATCCCACTAGGGGGTTTTCCAGTGGTGGGAGTGACAGAGACAGATGGCTTTCCTGATCCAACATACAATGGTTTGTTTGGAGACTGCCTTGCCCAATGCTCTGGGATGGAAGAAAACAGAGTTGTTTAGATTTCCTAATGGATTTAGTTTTGCCAAGGTAAAATCTTAGTTGCCTTTGTACCCTCTCCCCTTCATTTGTGGGAGGGGGAAAGAAGGGGGGTAGTTGGATAGATTGGTTTAGAAATAAATCGCTGACCACCTTGGGCATAAAAGAGGGGTTAGTTCTCAGGGTGATCCTGTCCTTGTGGAACATGGTGTGGGGGGCAAGTCACTAAGGCTTGCAGCTCTCAGACCCTTCTGACTGATGTGACGGCCACTAGGACGACTGTTTTCTATGTACATATCTGTAGGGAAGCTGTCCCAGCAGGTTCAAAAGGGTGCTGGGTAAGCTTTTCCAAGATGTAGTTAAGGTCCCAGGGCAGGAGGAATAGGCCTTTTTTGGAGGGCTCTTGTGTAACACCCCTTAAAGTAGGGGGAACCAGTGCTGCCTTGGCCAGTAGGGGGTCACTAGCAAGATTTTCGGTTTGTCCTTTCTGATTTTCAGGAGGACTTTCTAAATCAGTGGGAAGGGGGGAAGGCATAAAGAAACTTCCCCTCCCAGGAGATGTTGAAAGCGTCTACTCTCCCGGCTAGAGGGGAGTAGGTTTTTGCGCAGAAGGTCTGCAGCTGCCTGTTTTGGTGGGAGGCGAACAGGTCTATTTGGGGAGTGCCCCACTGGTGGACTACCTAGGAAGATAGTCCTAGCCAGCATCCATTCGTGCTGTGGATATGATGTCCTCCATAGGAGATCTGCTTGCTTGTCCTGTGAGGGGATGTAGGTTGCCCGCAGGGACAAGTTATGGCGAGAGGCTAGGTCCCATATCAGCAGGGTTAGTCTGCACAGCTGATATGCCTCTCTCTCCCTGTTTGTTGAGTTACCACATTACTGTGGTATCGTCTCTGTTACTATTAGAAGAACCCCTGGTAGAAGCAGAGGGATAAAGGTTTTCAGAGCTAAGACTGCTGTCATTTGATAATGATGTGTTTGGCCTTCAAGGAAGGGTGCCAGTTTGTTTGAACCCTGTAAGATGCCATTGTTGCATCCCAACCTGAATCTGAGGCATCTGTATGCATTACTTGGGTTGGGGGTGAAGTGGAAGTCCCGGGTTTAGCTGGACTTATTGGAGCCACCAGCTGATTTCTTCCTTTAAACCGGGAAGGAGGGGAATTACTTCAAGAGATTCAGGTGTTGGGAACAAATGTTTTTGAGGTACCACTGTAGCTTGCGCATATGCATTCTGGCCAGTGGTAGCACAGGGATAGTTGCTGCCATTAAGCCCAGGAGTCGAAGGAATTGCCTTGCAGTTACTGAGAGTGCAGGATCTCCTTGAAGTGGGAGGTCAGGGATAGTAGTTTGTCCTGTAGGAGAAAGGCCTTCACTCTGTCCATTCGGATTCTGCAACCCAGAAAAATCTTGTCCTGGTCTAGGTTCAAGGAGGACTTTGGAAGATTGAGGGTGAACCCTAGACTCTGCAGAAGGGACATGAAGTGCAGATGATTTGAGAGGGTATCTTTTGACTCTGCCAGTATTAGGATGGCGTCCAGATAGGGGTAAGTCAGAATTCCCTGAGTTCTGCAGAAGGCAATGGCCAGGCATTTTGTGAACACTTTTCGGACAGTGGACAAACCAAAGGGCAAAGCAGTAAACTGGAAATGAGAGGAGGGCCCAGAGAAACACAGGAATCTTCTGTGCGAAGTCCTAATGGGTATGTGTAAGGAAGGCCTCTTTTAGGTCCAAGGTGGCTATGAAAGCCTTGGCTGGTATGAGAGGTAGCAAGGTGGGAAGTGACAGCATTTTGAAGGTGGGGACCTGAAGGAGAGGTCTAAGATGGGTGCCCAAGGGCAGTCCTTCTGAACCAAGAAGAGACGGGTGAAGAAACCTTTTCCTTCCTGTCCTGAGGGAAAAGATTCTCTGGTACCCAGCTCCAGCAGGTCTGTCAAACTGTGGAAAGAGATGTAACTATTTTTTGGGGGAGTATGGGATGATGCCTCTCATGGGTGTTTTTTTTTTTCCAGGAGAGGAAATATCCTTTTTGGATTATGGATAGTATCCACTAGTCCGAGGTGGTGCTTTGCCAGAAGGGGAGGCAGTGGGGAAGGCGTGCTGAGAGTGTAAGGTAGGCAAGGCAGTCACATTTGTGGGGCCTCCTCTGTCCTGAGAATGTTTGTCTGGGCTGAGGATGTGAGGCAGCAGGTCTGGACGTGGTGGGTCTTCTTGCACCTCTACTAGATCTGGAAGAAGAATAAGTACCCACCTGAGCAGGGTTTCACCTTACAAAGGTGGCTTTAGCAGGGTAGTTTCTGTAGTACTTGGGAATGGGGGACACTAGTAAATGTTTTATGTCATGCAATTCCTTACTTTTTTCTTGCAGATTCTTGGAGATCTGCAGATTATTTTCTAAAAAGAAAATTGTGATCCAGGGGGCATCCAAGATCTTTGACTTGGAAGTCTTCTGGAAGATTCTGAAGTCTCAAACAGGAGAATCTCCTGAGGACAGAAGCAGATGCTGCAGAGCGAGCAGATGCTTCTGCAGTATCATAGCTGCATCTAATAGTGTGTTCTGGCTACTTGCGTAGCCAAAAAGTTTGGAGGAGATGTCAGCCTTAATGGGGCTGTCAGGGACAGAAGCCAGCATGGAGGAGGAGGCTTGAGAGACCAAATCCAGAGCATATTTAGTCATGTGTGTCTGATAGTTAACGGCTCTTAAAGCCAATGTGGAAGAGGTGTATACCTTACCAATCCTATCCATAAATTTGCTGTCTTTATCAGTGGGTAGGAGTGAGGTGGAGGGGAAGGAGCTTGAATTGCTTATCAGGGTAGGTGGCAATCACTGCTGGGTCTGCCAAGGGTGGTTTGACTAAACTACTGCTCATCAGGCACCTTGTAGAAGCGATCTTGATGCTTGGGGGCAGGTGGCAGAGAGTCTGGGGCCTTAGAAGCAGTATTAAAGACATCCAAGTATGCAGGCAGAAAGTACAGTTGTGTACCTACCATAAATGTAGATGTTAGAGTGTATTCACTGTTGCAGTCATTACTCTTGGGTTATCTTGCTGGCAGGCTACCCGCAGTCGGCCTGAATTCCAAAGTCTTGGTCCGGTGTCGGTTGTTGTCGCCTCTTCTCTGACATCAGTGTGCCAGGGGTACAAATGATGCAGCAGATCCCATTTTCTTCAGTTTTTCTTGCCCCAGATGTCAGGTGCCCCCAAAAGGGTAGGCCAAGTAAACCTTTCCTTCATCTACAAGCAAATACCCCACATAGGTTGTATAGAATAGAGAAGTACAGATAAGTCCCAGCAAAGAAAAGGGGGATGGTGGGTGGGTGAGCTGGACTGCAACAGTGAATACACTCGAACATCTACATTTATGGTAGGTACAGAACTGTACTATGTTCATCATATTTCATTGTTGCAGTCATTACTCTTGGGCTGAATCCCAAAGCTGAGGTTGGGTGGCTGTGTCTAAATACGGTTAGGAGAGGCTATAAGGCCCTGCAGATCTGCAGTGGCAAAGCCTGCTCTGGATTTAGAGTAAAGAGGTAAGTGGTAGCGCCTTGTAAAAGTGTGCACTGAACAAGTTGCAGCCTCTAAAATGTCTTTGGTTGGTACTCCTCTGAGGAAGGCTGCTGACGTGGCTGCTGCTCTGGTTGAATGTGGCCTAATGCCCTTAGGCACTGATTTGCCATGTTGTGAATAGCAGAAATGAATGCAGTGGCCTATCCATTTTGAAATAGTCTGCTTTCAGATAGCCTTTCCTTGCGATCCTGCAGCATAAGTCACTAAGAGTTGCTCAGTCTTTTTGAAAGCTTTAGTTCTGTCCAAGTACAAGCGTAGCTGTCTGTGTATGTCCAAAGAATGCAGGAGTCTCTCACCCTTATTCTGTGGGTTTGGATAAAAAGTAGGCAAATGAATGGTTTGGTTAAGGGCCACACTGGACACTACCTTAGGCATAAATGTCGGGTTTGTCGTTGGAGAAACCCCGTCTGTATGAAAAATGATAAAAGGTTCCACAGCCATGACTGCCTGTAACTCTGAGACTCGTCTTGCAGAGGTTATTGCTAGGAGCACAGCTGTTTTCCATGATAAGAACTATCTCAGCTGTATTGGCTAGCTCAAAAGGAGGCACTGTAATTTTTTCCAAGACATAATCGAGGTCCCATGCAGGTACTGGTGCTCTCCTTGGAGGTCTTATGTTTTTGGCCCTCTGAGGTACTGCCTTAGCAATGGATGAGAAAAAATAGGTGGTTCTGTATTGTAATGAGCTGAAATGGCAGAGGCATGAATTTTAATTGATGAAAAGGATAGGCCTTTGTCCAGCATCTCAGTTAGGTATTGTAAAATCTGAGGAACATTTGGTACAAACGTGTCAATTCCTTGTGCCTGGTTCCAAGCACAGAATCTCTTCCATTTTTCTGCATAAGATTTTCTGATACTGGGCCTCCTGGCCTCCAAAAATAACATCCATCACTGCTTTAGAGAGAGGTGTGTTATGAATGGCTACATTATCTGCCATGCTGCCAGATTTAGGGTCCTGAGTTGGCAGTGCATGATCGAATTGTTTCACTGGGTCAGTAAGTGAGGGATTAGAGGTCATGTCCAGGCTGGGCTTTGAGACAAGCTCTTTAGGATAGGTTACCAGTGCTGGCAGGGCCAGTCTGGGGCAATCAGAATCATTTTTGGCTTCTCTTGTCTGACCTTTAGGAGTACCTTGGGGAGAGGCAGTGGAGGAAAGGCATATACTGTTAGGGTTTTCCAGCTGAATGATAGAGCATCCACTTTCCATGCTTGCTTGTGATAAGTCCTTGTGCAGAATCTCTGTAGTTTGCAGTTGTGAGGGGAGGCAAATAGATCTATGTCTGGGCATCCCCATTTCTTTGTTATCATACTGAAGACTTGTGGATCCAGTTTCCACTCGTGGGGATCCGTGAAGCTTCTGCTTAGTTCGTCTGCCAGAGTATTTAATCCTTCCTGGCAGGAATTGTGCTTGCAGGTGTACTTGGGAAGTCAATGCTGTGTCCCACAAAGTCATGGCTAGTCTGCAGAGGGGATAGGAATGTGTGCCTCCCTGCTTGTTTATGTATCACATGACTGTAGTATTGTCCGTCTTTATCAGCAGTTGTCATGGATGAAGCAGATCCTTAAAGGCTGTCAGGGCATTTTGAACAGCTAGCATCTCTTTTTCATCGATATGAAGATGCATTTGGCTTGTGGACCATGTGCCCTGAATACATTTTCCTGCCATGCGTGCCCACCCAGGCATAGCCTGATGCATCTGTTAATATCTGCCTGGCTGTGGGCAAAGTGAATGGATATCCCTTGTTGTGGTGACAGGCCTGGGCCCACCATCGAAAAGTACAGTTTTGTACCTACCATAAATGTAGATGTCCGAACAGGATAGCATCTGCAGTCATAACAAATGGGTTGTCCTGTCGTCAGGCAGCCCTTCGGTCGGCCGGATTCCAAAGTCTGGGTCCGGATTCGGCTGATGTCGCACTTCACCTGACGTCATCTCTGCTGGTCTTCGGGTATAAAGGCATCAGCAGACGCCATTTTCCTCAGTGTTTCTTGCCCCAGATGCCAGTTGCCCTCTAGGAAAGCTAAATTTTGGAGAAAAGCCAATGTTTCCAAAATAGTAGAAGGCAAACACAAAAAATAAGCATGTATGTACATATATACAAACAAATACACCATAAGAGACCCCCCCCCCCCAGCTAGCTATTAGGAGGGTAAATACCCTAGGAGTACCACAGAGGGGAAGGAGGGTGGGTAATCCTGACTGCAGATGCTATCCTGTTCGGACATCTACATTTATGGTAGGTACAAAACTGTACTATGTCCTTCAAGGATGCATCTGCAGTCATAACAAATGGGAAGAATACCATAGCCAAACTAGGGGAGGAGGAAGAAGAATTATGGTGTAGTTAGGATCCCTTGCAATACAGCAGTTGCAAACCCTGCTCGGGATCTAGAGTATAGAGGTAAATTATAATGCTTGGCAAATGTATGCACGGAGGTCCAAGTAGCCGCCTCAATAATGTCCTTGGTTGCCACTCCTCGTAAGAAAGCTGTGGTAGTGGCTGTAGCCCTTGTATAATGAGGTCTTATGTTCTGTGGAACTGGTTTTCCATGGTAGGAGTAACAGAATCTTATGCAATTTCCTATCCATTTGGAGATTGTCTGTTTGGAAATTGCTTTTCCTTCCCTTCCTGTTGCATAGGCTACTAAAAGCTGGTCAGTTTTTCTGTTACTTTTGGTTCTGTCCAGGTAGTAGCGTAACTGTCTATGTACATCCAAGGTATGCAGCAGCCTTTCCCCCCTGTTCTGTGGATTGGGAAAGAAGGTAGGTAGGTGGATTGCCTGGTTTAAAGACACTCTGGATACCAACTTAGGCATACATGTAGGATTAGTTCTCATGGACACTATCTTGATGGAAGATTAGGAAGGGTTGTACTGCCATTAAGGCCTGTAGTTCCGAAACCCTCCTTGCTGAAGTAATTGCCAGTAGGAAAGCAGTTTTCCATGCATGATAGGTGTTGAAGATCTGCTGTTGCTGCTGGTTCAAATGGAGGGAGTGTCAATTTTTCTAGCACAAAGTTCAAGTCCCATGCTGGTAATGGTGGTTTCCTAGGAGGTTTTACATTCTTGATCCCTCTGAGGAATTGCCTGAGTAGAGGATGCGAAAAGACAGGTGGATCGAAGCTGTATTCTGCAGAAATAGCTGATGCATGTATCTTGATGGAGGAATAGGACAGGCCTGTATGTAGAAGCTCTGCCAAGTACTCCAGGATGTTAGCAATGTCTATGTTCGACACGTCTTTTCCTCTTTCAGTACTCCAAATGACAAACCTTTTCCATTTTCCTGCATAGTTCCTTCTTGTTGAAGGTCTGCGGGCTTCAAGGATAATGTCTTTAACCCTTTGGGATAAGTGTGGGTTAGTTGCTGTTATGTGATGTTCCAGGCAGTCAGTTGCAAGGTTTTTAGGTTTGGGTGCATGATGTTGTAGTTGTTCTGAGTTAACATCAAAGACATCAGGGTATTGACCACATTCTCCCTGAGACATGCTCCTCAGCAAAGGATACCAGTGTTGTCTTGGCCAATTCGAGCTATCAGAATTATCCTTGGACGTTCCTCTTTGATTTTCAGTAGTACCTTGTGCATCAAAGGAAGAGGTGGAAATGCATATGCTGTCAGGCCTTTCCAACTGAAGGATAGAGAGTCCACCTTCCATGCAAGTGGGTGGCATGTCCTTGTGCAGAATTTTTGAGCTGGTGATTGAGTGGGGATGCGAATAGGTCTATTTGTGGCATTCCCCATTTCTTTGTGATGGCCTTGAAGATGTCGGGTGTAGCATCCATTCGTGAGCATCCGGTGGTTCTGCTTAACGTGTCTGCTAGGGTGTTTTCTTTTCCGCACAAATATTGCCTGTAACTGGATGTTGTAGCTCAGAGCCATATTCCAAAGGTCCAGAGTCATTCTGTATAGGGGTATGAATGAGTGCCTCCCTGTTTGTTGATGTACCACATGACTGTGGTGTTGTCTGTCCTTATCATTAAATGGCCTTCTTTGAGGAATGGTCTGAATTTCTGGATTGCTAGTTTTACTGCCAGCATTTCTTTTTGGTTTATGTGTAGGTGCAGCTGGTCTGGAGTCCACAATCCTTGTATGCACTTGTCCAACATGTGCGCCCCCCAGCCTAGGTCTGAGGCGTCCGTTGTGATGGTTTGGTTTGCTTGAAAGTTGTGGAAGGGCAAGCCTGGGTTTGACTGGCATGCTTGAGCCCACCATAGGAACTCTTGTTTCAGGCATGGGATTAGTGAGATTTCGGTTTCTAAGCTGTGCCTGTGTTGAGACCATAAATTCTTTAGGTACCACTGTAGCTTTCTCATATGCAGTCTGGCATGGGGGACCAGGATTATGCATGATGCCATGAAGCCCAAGGCCTGCAGTACTTTTCTTGCTGTTAGTTTGTTCTGCTTTGTTAATGCCAAGAAGTAAAGAGGGAGTTGTTCTTGTTTTTCTGCAGTTAGGAATGCCATTTGTTTTACTGTGTCCAATTCCGCACCCAAGAATGTTCTTGTCTGGGATGGTATCAGTCTTGACTTTTTTAAATTGACTGTGTATCCCAGGGCTTGTAGTAAGCAAATGACTCTTTGTAAATCTGTTGTCAGCTTGCTTTTGTTGTCCGCTTGTAACAGGCAGTCGTCCAGGTATGGATAAATTTGGATTCCCTGTAGCCTGCAATGAGCGATTACTGATGCCAGGCATTTTGTGAATACTCTGGGCGCAGTAGATAAGCCAAAGGGCAATGCTGAGAATTGATAATGCTCTGAGATCCTGCAAGAAATCTGAGGTATCTTCTGCAATTTGGTCGAATGGGGACGTGCAGGTATGCCTCCTTGAGATCTAGAGTTACCAGCCAACACTCCTTGCCCAGCATGGGAAGAAGTTGCTGTAGGGTCAGCATTTTGAATTTTGGGACAATGATGTATGTGTTTAAGACTGACAGGTCGAGAATAGGTCTCCAACTTTTCTCTTTTCTTGGTACTAGGAAGAGTCTGGAGTAGAATCCTTTGCCCTGTTGTGTTATTGGTACTCTTTCCACAGCTCTCATCTTTGTTAATTGAGCTATCTGCTTTAGAGCTTCTGTTTTTTGATTTGGAGGTAGGTTTGGCATTCCTCTTTTACTGGTAAAGTGTGGAAGTGGAACCTGTAGCCTTGGTCTATGGTTTGCAAAATCCACTTGTCTTTTGTGATATAGTGCCAATTTTTCGAAAATAAGGCTAACTTTCCGCCTAAAGGTGCTGCTATTTGCTCCCTGGTAGGCGGAGTCAGAGCCAAGTCACTGTGATTGTCCAGTTGCAGTGGCAGTGGTTGTGTCTGTGCCTCGCTGGTTATTGCCTTGCCACTGGCGTCCTCTATAGGCACCTCCTCTGGATTGATTTCTGCCTCTAGAGCGTCTATTCCTGCCTCTGAGATTTTGAGGAGTCTGGAAAGGACCAATTTTTGGCAGGCCAGTTCCTGCTAAACCTTGGGGGCTGAACCTGTAAGAAATCCTTAACTGTTTGTACAGATTTTGCCTTCTCTTCCATTTTCTTCATTACTTGCTGAGCAGGGGTACCAAATAGACTGGCCTTATCCATAGGAGCAATTAACAGCTTTGCTTTAACATGATCCGGCAAGACCTGTTCTTTCAACCATGCATGCCTTCTTATCACGGTGCCAGTCATGGCGGATCTAAATGAAGCCTCCAGTGCATCATAGCCACATTTTAAAGAATGGTTACTAACCTGCTGAATGTTATTCACCATTTCTAAAACATATTTCTTATCTAAGGATTCATCAGAGGACAGCTTCTTAGTTAACTGATCAAGCATAAACTCTTGGTATTGGATCATGTGAAACTGACAGTTTAAAGCTGAGAGAGTAGCAGAGGTGTAAACTTTTTTACCCCATCTCTCTAAGGACCTGGATTCCCTTTCAGAAGGGAGAGGGTTTTTTGCTGAGGTCGAAGCTACTGCCTTAGGCCCCTGGGATATAGTCTCAGGATCTGCAAGTGGGGCCTTGTATAGGAATCTTCATAAGTAGAAAAAGGAGCCTCTGGCTGATCTGTAATGTCTGAGTCATCCGAAGAATCATCAGAGGACACTGGCTCGGGGGGCTCTGCTCTGGGTCTCTTTTCTGGAGGCTGAGAGGCCCTGTCTGGGTGAGACTGGGATCCCCTAATTAAAGAGATTAAATCCTCTGCCAGAGTAAGCATTTGTGAACTAGAAGTGGGCCTGTGTGAGGGGGCTTTAACAGGCACTGATTTAACAGTTTTGGCTGCTTTAGCCCTGGCAAAGGCCTTTATAGACATGGCTGCAGTAGGCCTAGCAGCACCACGTGCTGGGGTAGAGACATCCAAAGGGATGGTGTCTGATAATTCACTAGGAACCACAGTAGTAGGCAAAACTTCAGAGGCCGATTCAACTAAGGTAGCAGGAGCCTCAGTAGTGGTCATGGATTCGGCTGAAGATTGACCCGTTTTTCTCGGTTTCGGCCGAAACCGAGACACTCGCGGTTTGCTTAACCGTGGTTTCGGCCGAAACCGCGGACCGCGAGTGTCGGTCTTTTTCTTTGCGTTTTTTAACAATTTGGGTAGTCGGAGGATCCGACGGCATAATGTACGCGAAATCTGAGACGAAAAACTGTTCAGCAAACTCCGACCGACGCCTAAGCGTTCGTCGGTTGAAGGAAGCACAGGCTAAACAGGCTGCTACGTCGTGGTCTGGGCCTAAACAAGGTAGGCAGTAAGAGTGGAAATCCTTATGAGGTATTTGTTTCCCACAAGTTAAACAGTTATTTACTTTTTCTGACATCGGCTGAGGCAAGAAAGAGTCCCCAACGGGGTACTTAGCTTTTTAGAAGTCTTCGAAGTAGTATTCGGTAGTAGTAATCTCTGGATCTGACCGACCGGCACTTGCGAACAGCTTCTGCTTCAGGCGCCACGCGGCAAGAAAGACGGAGGAAAATGGCGTCGGCTGATGCCTTTATACCCGAAGACCAGCAGAGATGACGTCGGGTGAAGTGCGACAGCCGAAGCCGGACCCAGACTTTGGAATCCGGCCGACCGAAGGGCTGCCTGACGACAGGACAACCCATTTGTTATGACTGCAGATGCATCCTTGAAGGACATCTCCAGTTGCAGGCAGGGAATGAGGGTAATTAATGTTTCCAGGCTGTGGCAATGTTGAGTCCAAACACTTTTTAGATACCATTGTAGTTTCCTCATATGCAGTCTTGTATCTGGAATTAGCAGAATGCAGGATGCCATGAAACCCAAAGACTGCAGAATTTTTCTTGCAGATAACTGGGTCTTTGTTGCCAATATTTTGAAGTAAGAAGTCAGTTGCCTTTGTTAGTCTGGCGTGAGATAAGCCATCTGGGCAGTTGTATTTCAGCTTGCACACAGGAATATTATCCCTTGAGAAGGTACTAATTTTGATTTCTTTTCGTTTACTGTGTACCCTAGACAAATTAGTAATCTTTTTACAAACGCCAGATGCTTTAGTAGAATGTCCTTGTTCTCTGCTTGAATAAGGCAGTTGTCCAAGTAAGGATATATTTGAATTCCTCTTTGTCTGCAAAATGCAATTACTGGTGCCAGGCATTTTGTGAAGACCCTGGGCGCAGTAGTTAAGCCAAACGTCAGTGCAGAAAATTGGTAGTGCATTGAGCCAGCTATGAATCTGAGGTATCTTCTGCAAGATTGTCTGATTGGGATATGCAGGTATGCCTCTTTTAGGTCCAATGTTACAAAGCCAAGCCTTCTTGCCCCGCATGGGCAGAAGTTGTTGTAGAGTCAACATTTTGAATTTTGGAATGTCCAGAAATGTGTTTAGAGTAGACAAGTCGAGTATTGGTCTCCAGGCTTTGTCCTTTCTGGGTACCAAGAACACTCGAGTAAAATCCTTGTCCCTGCTCTTGCTGCGGCACTCGCTGAATGGCCCTCGTGTCCATGAAAGACTAAACTTGTTTTTGTGCCTCTGCCCACTGATTGTGTGGCAGGTCTGGCATACCTTTTGACCTTGGCAGGGTGTGAAACTAGAACCTGTAGGCCTGACACACTACATTTAAGACCCATTTATCCTGTGTGATCATGTGCCAATTTTGTGAAAAAAGTGCTAGTTTTCCCCCTAAGGGGGCTGCCAAAAGATAAGTGCTTGGTGCTGGCAGAGGAAAGTCATTGGGACAGTTTCCTGTATAGCTGAGATTTGTCTTCTGCGCTTTTGGAGGTAGAAGCACCCCACTGTTTAGACCTGTATGAGCCTTGGGGCTAGGATTTGCCCCTGGGGTGTCTGTATCTACCTCTTTGCGGCCTGACACTGGAAAGGACCAATTCGTTGAAGGCCAGCTCCTGCTAAATCTGGGTGGCTGTTCCTGTAAGAAATCCTTAATTGTCTGTATAGATTTCGCTTTGTCCTCCATTTTCTTAAACACCTCTTCTGCTTTAACACCAAAGTATCATGCTGTATTGGAGCATGTAATAATTTTGCTTTAACATGATCAGGCAGATTCTGTTTCTTTAACCAAGCATGTCTCCCAATGACAGTACCCGTAACAGCGGCCCTTGCAGGAGGCCTCCAGAGAGTCAAAACCACATTGCAAAGTATGCTTTCCCACTTGTTCAGCTGCATGCAATAAATCCTGCATTTTGTCAACATTTTCTGTTTAAGCAGTGACATTAAACATTGCTGATATTTAAGCATATGAAACTGACAATTTAAAGCTCTTAAAGCCACGGTAGCAGAAGTATAAATCTTTTCCCCCCATCTGTCCAGTGCCCTTGAATCCCTGTCTGAGGGGATAGGGTGTTTTGCAGTGGAAGCCTTGACCCCTTTGGGACCCTGAGATATAGTTTCTGGGTCTTTATAAATAAATTTATGGGAATCTGGAACCCTGTATTATCTGTCTGGCTTCACAGGTGCTGAAGGTAGAGAGTCTGGAGAATGTCCTGTCTCTGAAAATACATCATCTACAATGTCTAAAACAGGAGGAATAGCAAGAGGCCTGTGCTGAGGAAGTAAAAGAAAGTCTCTAAGCCTTTTCTTAGATTCTGAGTAGTCTTGGCTCTCCCACTGGAAGTGCTCCCTCATGGTATGCAGGGTTTCCACAAAAGAATAATCCTCAGGAGGAGAGGCTGAAGGGATAGATTCTTCAGCATCAGAATCCTCATAGGGAGGAAGAGAGTATTCATGTTCAGAAGAGGAATCAAGAGGAAATGGAAACCTGATCTGAAGATTCATATTCTGTCTCTTGTCTAGGCCTCTTATCAGGAGGGGGACGGGAACCCCTGATCAAAGTAATTAGGTCTTCGGCCATCTTGAGCAACTGCTTTTTCGGCATGGAGGCCTGTCCATGGGATTGCTGTACTTGTTTCTTTGTCTTTAGTGGAGCTTTAGTCTTTGCCTTTGAAGCTGAAGTCGGTTTTACATACAACTGTGTAGGCCTGAAAACACCCACAGAAGCTGATGCCTGCTCAGTGGCTCCAGACCCATCTGAAGGGATATTTTCCGAGTGTCCAACACCTTGACTTTCCTACGGCCTAGTCAGCTCAACGTGGGAGTCAGAAGCGGCCTGCGGCTCTGAGGTAGCAGGCGTCGGGGGCTGCGAAAGCGCCTGAGAACCGGCGACTGGTTTAGAAGAAGCCTTGTCATCAGTTTTGGATCTCGGATGCCTGTCCTTTTCCTTGCGTTTTTTGTGAATTGCTGTAGTCGGACGGCTATCCGACATTGTGTAATTAGATCTTCAGCCAAAGGAGTGAAATGCAAAATCGTGCCGACGCTTAATAGTGCGTTGGTTAAATCTAGCACAAAAAGTACAGTTTTGTACCTACCATAAATGTAGATGTCCGATAGGTATGCATCTGCAGTCATAACATATGGGTTGTCCTGCCTCAGACAGCCCTTCGGTCGGCCGGATTCCAAAGTCTGGGTCTGGCCTCGGCTGATGTCGCACTTTCCCCGACGTCAGAGCGTCTGGGGTATAAAAGTATCAGCCGACGCCATTTTCCTCAGTTTTTCTTTCCCCAGATGCCAGGTGCCCTCTAGGAAGGCTAAATTTGGATAAATGCTGAAAAGTTCCAAACATTTGCAAATTATATACATGTATAAACAAACAAACACACCATAATAGATTCCCCCAGCTAGATAAAAGAGGGGTAAGCACCCTAGGAATACCACAGAGGGGAAGGAGGGAGGGTAATCCTGACTGCAGATGCATACCTATCGGACATCTACATTTATGGTAGGTACAAAACTGTAATATGTCCTTCAAGGATGCATCTGCAGTCATAACATATGGGTAGAATACCATAGCTAATCTGGGGAAGGAGGTACTAAGAAAAGGATGGTGTAGTTAAGATCCCCTGCAGTACTGCAGTTGCAAATCCTGCTCTGGATCTAGAGTATAAAGTTAGATTGTAATGCTTGGCAAATGTATGCACGGAGCTCCAAGTAGCAGCTTCTAAAATGTCCTTGGTAGCCACCCCCCGTAGGAAGGCTGTAGTGGTGGCCGTGGCCCTTGTGGAGTGAGGCCTGATATTTTCAGGAACTGTCTTTCCATGAAAGGAGTAGCAAAAGCGAATGCAATTTCCTATCCATTTTGAAATTGTCTGTTTGGAAATTGCTCTTCCTTGCACCCCAGTTGCATATGCTACAAAAAGTTGGTCAGTTTTTCTGCTAGTTTTTGTTCTGTCCAAGTAGTAGCGTAGTTGCCTGTGTATATCCAGGGTGTGCAAAAGTTTTTCCCCTCTATTCTGTGGATTAGGGAAGAACGTAGGCAAGTGAATAGCTTGGTTCAAGGATATCCTAGATACCACCTTTGGCATAAAAGTAGGATTGGTTCTTAGTGACACCCTGTCCTGGTGGAAAATAAGAAGAGGCTGCACTGCCATTAATGCTTGTAACTCCGATACTCTTTTTGCTGAAGTGATTGCCAGAAGGAATGCAGTTTTCCAAGATAGAAACTGTAGATCCGTTGTTGCTGCTGGTTCAAAGGGAGGTAGTGTCAGTTTCTCCAGCACAAAGTTGAGATCCCAGGTAGGTAGAGGGGGTCTTCTTGGAGGTTTAATATTTTTGATTCTCCTCAGAAATTGTCTGAGGAGAGGGTGTGAGAAGATAGGTGGATCCACATTGTATTCTGCTGAAATTGCTGAAGCATGAATCTTAATGGAAGAATAGGACAGGCCATTGTGGAACAATTCTGCTAAGTATTCTAGGATGTGTGTCAGGTTTGCCACTGTGACATCTGTGCCCTTTGATGTGCTCCAAATGAGAAATCTCTTCCATTTAGCTGAGTATGTCTTCCTTGTGGAAGGCCTGTGAGCCTCCAGGATAATGTCCTTCACCCTCTGAGATAAAACAGTTTGATTGGGATTTAAGGAATTTTCCAGGCAGTCAGCTGCAATGTTTTCAAGTTGGGATGCAGGGTCTTGAAATTGTTCTGCGTCAGAAGAGGCCATAGGGGAGAGGCCATGATTTTGCCTGAGACATGCTTCTTAATAATGGATACCAGTGTTGTCTTGGCCAGTCCGGAGCTATTCGTATCACTTTTGGCTGTTCCTCCCTGATCTTCAGTAGAACCTTGTACATCAATGGGAGAGGTGGGAAGGCATATACTGTTAGGGCTTTCCAGCTGAAAGAGAGTCCACCCTCCAAGCTTGTGGGTGGTATGTCCTTGAGCAGAATGTCTTCAGTTGATTGTTGAGTGGGGAGGCGAACAAATCTATCTCCGGCATTCCCCATGTCCTTGCTATGAGTTGGAAGATGTCTGGGTGCAGTCATCCATTCGTGTGCATCCATGGTAGTTCTGCTTAAGCTGTCCGCCAGTGTATTTTCTTTCCCTGGCACAAATAGGACCTGTAGTTGGATATTGAGATTCAGGCATAGTTCCCACAGATTCATAGCCATCCGGCATAGAGGGTAGGAATGCGTGCCTCCCTGCTTGTTTATGTACCACATGACCGTGGTGTTGTCTGTCCTTATTAACAGGTGTCCTTGTTGGAGGAAGGGCTTGAATGCCTCGATTGCATGCCTCACTACCAGCATTTCCTTTTGGTTTATGTGCATGCTTAGCTGTCCTTGAGGCCATAGGCCTTGGATACATTTGTCCTCCATGTGTGCTCCCCATCCTCGGTCCGAGGCGTCCGTAGTGATGGTCTGGCTTGGTTTTGGCTTGTTGAAAGGCAACCCTCTGTTGGACTGGCAGGCATGAGCCCACCACAGGAATTCCTTTTGAAGGCATGGAATGATTGGTATCATGGTTTCTAAACTGTGACTGTGCTGAGACCATACACTCTTGAGGTACCATTGTAATTTCCTCATATGCAGTCTGGCATGTGGTATTAGAATTATGCAGGATGCCATGTAACCCAGGGCCTGCAGGATTTTCCTTGCAGTAAGCTGAGTTCGTCTTGTCAGAATCATGAAGTAATCTGGAAGTTGTTTTTGTTTTTCTTCTGTGAGAAAAGCCATTTGGGTGGTTGTGTCCAGATCTGCACCCAAAAAGGTTATCCTTTGGGATGGTACTAGTCTTGACTTTTGGATGTTGACTGTGTATCCCAAGGAATGTAGCAGGTGTATGGCATAGGCCAAGTCCTTTATTAAATTTTCCTTGTTGTCCGCTTGTATTAGGCAGTCGTCCAGGTATGGGTAAATTTGAATTCCCTGTAGTCTGCAATGTGCAATTACTGATGCCAGGCATTTCGTGAATACTCTGGGCGCAGTAGATAAGCCAAAGGGCAATGCTGAGAATTGATAATGCTCTGATCCTGCAAGAAATCTGAGGCGTCTTCTGCAGTTTGGTCGAATAGGGACGTGCAGGTATGCCTCCTTGAGATCTAGAGTCACCAGCCAAGACTCCTTGCCCAACATGGGAAGAAGTTGCTGTAGGGTCAGCATTTTGAATTTTGGCACAATGAGATAAGTGTTCAGTGCGGACAGGTCGAGAATAGGCCTCCATTGATTTTTCTTTCTTGGTACAAGGAATAGTCTGGAGTAAAATCCTTGGCCTTGTTCTGAACATGGTACCTTTTCTATAGCTTTCATCTGAAGTAAATTGCCGATTTGTTTTAAAGCCTCTGCCCTCTGATTTGGTGGAAGGTTTGGCATTCCGCCTCTTTTTGGCAAAGTGTGAAAGTGGAACCTGTATCCTTTGTCTATTATTTGCAGTGTCCATGTATCCCTTTGTGATATAATGCTAGTTTTTTTGAGAATAAAGCCAGCTTTCCGCCCAAGGGTGCTTCTAGTTGATCCCTGGTAGGCGGAATCAGAGTTAAGTCATTGACCTTGACCTGGTGTAGTAGTTGTTGTTGCTGTTGCACTACTCCTCTGGTTGGCAGGCTGCCACTGACGGCCTCTGTATGAGCCCTTCGATTTGACCTCTGCCTCTAGGGCGCCTGTTCCTGCCTCTCTGGGCTCTGTCCGAGTCTGGAAAGGACCAATTCTTAGTAGGCCAGTTTCTGCTGAATCTCGGTGGTTGTACTTGCAGGAAGTCTTTAACTGTTTGCACAGATTTTGCCTTTTCTTCAACCTTTTTTAAGATCTCCTGAGCAGAGGAGCCAAATAAACTGTTTCTCCATTGGAGCATCCAGGAGTTTAGCTTTGACATGGTCTGGCAAAGATTGCTCCTTCAGCCAGGCATGCCTACGAATAACTGCCCCAGTCATAGCTGATCTAAATGAAGCCTCCAGTGCATCATAGCCACATTTTAAGAAATGATTACTAACCTGTTGTGAGTTGTGTACCAAATCCTGAAGGGATTTACGGTCTAGGGGTTCAGGAGAAGAAAGTTTCTTATTCATTTCATCTAACAAATATTCCTGGTACTGTATCATATGAAATTGACAGTTTAATGCCCTGACAAAGAGTTACAGAAGTATACACCTTCTTTCACCATCTCTCTAAAGCTCTAGACTCTCTGTCAGAGGGTAGAGGATTTTTGGCAGTAGCGGCCGCAACCCCTTTAGGGACTTGAGAAATAGTTTCTGGGTCTGCAGAATGGGCTTTATACAAGTGGAAATGAGAATCCGGAACCCTGTAGTATCTGTCAGGCTTGGCAGGGGCCGGAGGGAGAGTATCAGGGACCGTACTGACATCATTGTACACATCATCAATTACATTTAGAACAGGAGGTATAGCTAAGGGCCTATACTGAGGCAAATGCAAAAAGGTCCTTAATCTTTTTCTAGAATCATAGAAATCCTGACCTTGCCACTGAAAATGCTCTCTCATGGAGTGTAGAGTCTCACCAAAGGAAAACTCCTCAGGAGGGGAGGCCGAAGGGATAGATTCCTCTGCATCTGAATCCTCATAAGGCGAGTAAGCCCCTTCCTGGTGGTCTGACAACTCAGATCCATCCGTGGAATCATCTGAGGAGTGTGGATCAGAGGGGTCAGTCCTGGGCCTTTTGTCTGGAGGAGGCTGAGAGGCCCTGTCTGGGTGAGGTTGTGAACCCCTAATTAAGGAAATAAGGTCCTCAGCTAGGCTGAGGATCTGTGAACTAGAGGTAGGCCTCTGGGAGGTAGATTTAGGAGGCAAAGCTTTTGAAAGTTTGGCAGCTTTAGCCCTTGAAAAGGCCTTAATGGACATGGAAGCAGGGGGCCTAGCTGCCCCACGTGCAGGGGTAGAAATGTCCAAAGGTATGGTGTCGGACAATTCCTGCACACTAGCTTCGGTAGGTAGTTCTGAAGCAGACTCAGCCGGGGCCTCTCGGGCCTCGGTGGTCGGAAGTATGGTGTCGGAAGAAGGAATCGCCGAGGACTCTGTTTTGGCCGAAACAGAGACACTCGCGGTAGGCCTAGCCGTGGTTTCAGCCGAAACCGCAGGCCACGAGTGTCGGCCCTTTTCCTTGCGTTTTCTGATCATATGCGTAGTCGGAGTCTCCGACGGCATTTTATAAGCAAAAGCGGCTCCAAAGAATTCCTCTGCAAACTCCGACCGACGTCTAAGAGTTCGTCGGTTGAAGGAGGCACAGGCTAAGCAGGCCAGTACATCGTGGTCAGGGCCTAAGCAAGGAAGGCAGTAAGAATGGAAATTCTTATGAGGTATTTGTTTCCCACAAGTTAAACAATTATTTACTTTGACATCGGCTGAGGCAAGAGAGAGTCCCCAACGGGGTACTTAGCTTTTTTCGAAGTCTTCGGTAGCTGAAATCACTGGATGTGACCGACCGGCACTTGCGAACAGCTTCTGCTTCGGGCACCGCGCGGCAAGAAAGACTGGGGAAAATGGCGTCGGCTGATGCTTTTATACCCCAGACGCTCTGACGTCGGGGAAAGTGCTACATCAGCCGAGGCCAGACCCAGACTTTGGAATCCGGACGACCGAAGGGCTGCCTGAGGCAGGACAACCCATATGTTATGACTGCAGATGCATCCTTGAAGGACATCCTACAATTAGCGACGTCGTGATCAGGGCCTAGGCAAGGAATACAATAAGAATGGAAGTCCTTATGAGGTATTTGCTTCCCACAAGAAATACAATTAACTTTTTCTGACACTGGTCAGGAGCAAGAAAAAAAGTTTCCCCAACGGGGTATTTAGCTTTAAATGAAGACTTCGGAACTGAAATTCGAACTCGAAAATCTCAGGAGTCGGCCGACCGGCACTTGTGAACTGCTTTTGCTTCGGGCACCGCGCGGCAAAAAAGACTGAAGAAAATGGCGTCAGCTGCATCATTTATACCCCTGGCACACTGACGTCAGGGAAGAGGCGACAGCAACAGACGCCAGACCAAGACTTTGGAATTCAGGCCGACTGTGGGTAGCCTGCCAGCAGGAAAACCCAAGAGTAATGACTGCAACAGTGAAACACTATAAACATCTAGTGGAACAGCAGATGGGAAGGGAGATTCAACTTGAAAAAGCTCAAAATACCTCTTTTGGGTGTCATATGTGACGTATCCCATTTGAAAGTCTTTCATCTTGGTGATGGTCTCACCAAATGTAATATCCTCAGGGAGAGAATACCCCTCAATAGATTCCTCATCAGGAGAATACTCCTAGGGAGAAGCAATTTGGGAGGTGTAAGATACGGAGACCTCCGAGGTGGAAAAGGAAAGTACAGTTTTGTACCTACCATAAATGTAGTTAGTGTTCACACTGCTGCAGTCATTTCACTTAGGTTATCCTGCCATCAGGCGGTCCCGCAGTCGGCCAGAGATCCCAAGGTCTTGGTCCGGCGTCAGTTGCTGTCGCTTCTTCCTTGACGTCAGTGCACCAGGGGTATGTATATAAGATGCATCAGACACCATTTTCTTCAGTTTTTCTTGCCCCAGATGCCAGGTGCTCCCAAGGAGGTAGGCAATACATATTGCTAATAAAAAATATATACATATAAAATAAAAAAAAATACCTTCAGTTACAAGCAAATATACCATAAAGGTTGTATAGGATAGAAAGGTATAGATAAGTCCAGCTAGTTCAGAGGGGATGGAGGGAGGGTAACCTGGACTGCAGCAGTGTGAACACTCGAACATCTGCATTTATGGTAGGTACAAAACTGTACTATGTTCATCGTGTTACATTGCTGCAGTCAATACACTTGGGTAGAATCCCAAAGCTAAGGTTGGGTGGCTGGTCTATAAAGAGTTAGGATTGGCTATGATGCCCTGCAGAACTGCAGTGGCAAATCCTGCTCTGGATTTAGAGTAAAGAGGCAGGTGGTAATGCTTGGTAAAGGTGTGCACTGAACTCCAAGTTGCAGCCACCAAAATTTCCTTGGCAGGAACTCCTCTGAGAAAGGCTGTTGAAGTGGCTGTTGCCCTGGTGGAATGTGGCCTAATGTTATTTGGGACTGATTTTCCATGCTGTGTGTAGCAGTAACGAATACAGTGTCCTATCCATTTGCATATAGTCTGCTTTGAGATAGTCTTGCCCTGTGATGCTGCAGCATATGCTACAAACAGTTGCTCAGTTTTCCTGAAAGCTTTTGTTTTGCCCAAGTAGAAGCGCAGCTGCCTGTGTATGTCCAAAGAATGCAGAAGTTTTTCCCCTTTATTCTGGGGATTTGGATAAAAAGTTGGCAAATGGATGGTTTGGTTAAGAGCCACACTAGATATCACCTTTGGCATAAAGGTAGGGTTTGTCCTTAAGGAAACCCTGTCCTGATGAAAAATTATAAAAGGTTCCACTGCCATTAATGCCTGTAGCTCTGAGACTCTTTGTACTGAAGTTACTGCCAGGAGCAGAGCTGTTTTCCATGATAAAAATTTTAGATCGGCTGTACTGGCTGGCTCAAAAGGTGGTAGGGTCAGTTTTTCCAAAAAGAAATTGAGGTCCCAAGTTGGTGTTGGTGCTCTCCAGGGTGGTCTTTTGTTTTTAGCCCCTCTGAGGTACTGCTTTAGCAAGGGATGAGAGAATAAAGGAGGATTTGTGTTCTAATGTGCTGAAATGGCAGAGGCGTGGATCTTAATTGATAAGGAGGATAGGCCTCTGTCCAGCATCTCAGTTAAGTATTGTAAAATTAGACAAATGTTTGGAACAAGAGGGTCAAGGGCTTTGAGCCTGGTTCCAGGCGCAGAATCTCTTCCATTTTTCTGAGTAAGCTTTCCTGGTGCTAGGCCTCCTGGCCTTCAAAATGACATCCATAACAGCTTTAGAGAGAGGTGTTGCCTGTTTGACTAATGTATCTGCAATGCAGCCAGGTTTAGGGTTTTGAGCTGACCGTGCAGGATCTGGTTGTTTTGTTTGAGTCAGAAGGTGTGAAATTTGAGGCAAAATCCATGGTGGGCCTTGAGCCAAATTCCTTAAGATAGGGTACCAGTGCTGGCGTGGCCAGTCTGGAGCAATCAGGATCATCTGTGTTTTTTCTTGTCTGGCTTTTAGGAGTACCTTTGAAAGGAGAGGCAGTGGCGGGAAGGCATAAACTTTTAGGTTTTTCCAGCTGAACAAAAGAGCATCCACTTTCCATGCTTGTTTGTGATAAGCCCTTGTGCAGAATTTTTGTAGTTGGCAATTCAGCGGGGAGGCAAAAAGATCTATGTCTGGGCATCCCCATTTTTGCGTTACCATGCTGAAGATTTGTGGATTCAATTTCCATTCGTGAGGGTCCATGATATTTCTGCTTAGTCTGCCGGAGTATTTTTCTTTCCTAGCAAGAATTGTGCTTGCAGGTGAACTTGATATGTTACAGCTGTGTTCCACAAGGTCATGGCATGCCTGCATAGGGGATAAGAATGAGTGCCCCCGTGCTTATGTACCACATTACTGTGGTGTTGTCTGTCTTTAGTAATAATTGTCCTGGATGCAGAAGGTCCTTGAAAGCTGTTGGGGCATTTTGAACAGCCAACATCTCTTTTTGATTGATGTGAAGATGCATTTGGTCTGTGGTCCACTTGCCCTAAATGCATTTTCCTGCCATGTGTGCTCCCCAGGCGTAATCCGAGGCATCTGTTAAGAGTTTGCCTGGCTGTGGGTTGGGTAAAAGGCTGACCCTTGTTTAGGTGACATGCTGTGCCCACCATCGAAACTCCTGTTGTAGGCAGGGAATCATTGATATTACTGCTTCTAAACTGTGAGTGTCGAGTCCAAACACTTTTTATGTACCATTGTAATTTCCTCATATGCAGTCTGACATATGGTATTAGTAGTATGCAGGATGCCATGAATCCCAGGGCCTGCAGAATTTTTCTTGCAGGGAGATGGGACTTTTTTGCCAGTAATTGAAAATATTGAGTTAATTGAACTTGTTTGTCTGGCGTGAGGTAAGCCATCTGGGCCGATGTATTTTAGGTGGCACCCAGGAATATAATCGGTTGCAAGGGCACTAGTTTTGACTTCTTTTCGTTTACTGTGTACCCTAGAGAAATTAGTAACCTTTTTACAAACGCCAGGTGCTGTAGAAGAATGTCCTTTGTCTCTGCTTGAATGAGGCAGTCGTCCAGGTATGGATATATTTGAATTCCTTTTTGTCTGCAAAATGCAATTACTGGTGCCAGGCACTTTGTGAAGACCCTGGGCGTAGTAGATAAGCCAAAGGGCAGTGCAGAGAATTGGTAGTGCATTGTACCAGCTTTGAATCCAAGGTATCTTCTGCAATTTTGGCTGATAGGGACATGCAGGTAGGCCTCTGAGGTCCAGAGCAACAAGCCAAGCCTTCTTGCCCAGCATGGGTAGAAGCTGCTGTAATGTCAACATTTTGAATTTCGGAATATCCAGGTAAGTATTCAGAATTGAAAGGTTTAGAATGGGCCTCCAGGCCTTGTCCTTTCTGGGGACCAGGAAGAGTCCTGAGTAAAATCCTTGTCCTTGTTCCTGTTGTGGAACTTTTTGAATAGCTCTCATGTCCATGAGGGCTAAAATTTGTTTTTGTGCCTCTGCCCATTGATTTTGTGGCAGGTCTGGCGTTCCTTTTAGCCTAGGTAAAATATGAAAGTGGAACCTGTAACCTTGAGACAATATTCAGAACCCATTTGACAAGGGTGATTGTTTGCCAGTTTTGAGAAAAAAGTGCTAGTTTTCCCCTAAGGGGGCTTCCAAAAGGGACATGCTTGGCGTACGAAGGGGAAAGTCATTGTGACAGTTTCCTGTAAGGTTGAGACTTGTCCTCACCTCGTTTTGGGGTTGAGGTGCCCCACTGTCGTCTGTTTGAGCCTTGGGGTTGAGATCTGCCTCTTGGGTGACTGTATCTGCCTCTCTGTGGCCTGTCCGACAAAGGAAAGGACCAATTCTTTATTGGCCAATTTCTGCTAAACCAAGGTGGCTGTACCTGTAAGAAATCCTTGACTGTTGGACAGATTTAGCTTTATCCTCAAATTTCTTTAACACCTCTTCTGCCTTAACACCAAACAAGGTATCATGCTGTAAAGGAGCATCCAATAACTATGCCTTAACATGATCAGGTAAACTCTGTTCTTTTAACCAAGCATGTCTTCGAATCACAGAACCTGTTAACTGCGGCTCTACAAGAGGCCTCTAAAGAATCAAAACCACACTGCAGAGTATGTTTTCCCACCTGTTCAACTGCATGCAATAAATCCTGCATTTCTTTACAATCAGGAGCTTCTGAGCTTGCAAGCATTTTCTGTTTTAACGGAGCCATTAAATATTGTTGGTACTTAAGCATGTGGAACTGGCAATTTAAAGCTCTTGCTGCTAAAGTTGCAGAAGTGCATACTTTCGTCCCCCATCTATCAGAAGCTCTGGAATCTCTGTCAGAGGGTACTGGATTTTTTGCAATGGAAGCCTTAACCCCTTTTGAACCCTGGTAAATAGTTTCTGGATCAGCAGAAGGGTTTTTGTATAGAAACTTGTGAGAGTCAGGGACTCTAATACCTATCTGGCTTGGCTGGAGAGGGGGCAAAGAATCTGGAGATAAGCTGGATTCAGAGAACACATCATCCACACTATCTAGCACAGGCGAATAGCCAGGGGCCTGTGCTGAGGCAATAAAAGGAAATCCCTGAGCCTCTTCTTGGATTCTGAGTAATCCTGACTTTCCCAATGGAAATGTTCCCTCATGGCATGTAAAGTTTCCCCAAAAGAATAATCCTCAGGAGGAGAGGCTGAAGGGATAGATTCTTCAGCATCAGAGTCCTCAAAGGGGGGTAGAGAGTATCCCTGGTGTGAAGAGGAATCAGAGGAAATGGAAACCTGATCAGAGGAATCAGTCTGTATCCTGGCTAGGCCTTTTCTCAGGAGGGGGGATGGGAACCCCTGATTAGAGTAATGAGGTCTTCGGCCATTTTAAGCAACTGTTTCTTAGGCATGGAGGACTGTCCAGGAGAATGCTGTACTTGTTTCTTTGTCTTTCATGGTACCTTTGTCTTGGCTGTTGTTTTAATGGTAAGTTGTGAAGGTCTGAAAACATCCTCAGAAGCTGATGCCTGCTCAGTGGCTCCAGACCCATCTGAGGGATTGGTTTCCGTAGGTCCAATACCTTGAGTTTCCAGAGGCCTAGTTGTCTTCACGTGGGAGTCTGAAGCGGCCTGTGGCTCTGAGGTAGCGGGTGTCACGGGCTGGAAAGCACCTCACTGAGAACAGGCGACTGATCTAGAAGAGGTTTTATCTGTTTTAGACCTCAGATGCCTGTCTTTATCCTTGTCTTTGTGTTTTGTCAGGATTGAGGTCGGTTGATCCGACGGCATAGTAGAATTGAACCTTCGGCCAAAGTAGTGCAAAGCAAAATCAAAACGTCTTTTTATAGTGCGTTTGTTAAATCTAGCACAAAACCGACAACTAGTGACGTTGTGATCAGGGCCAAGCATTGAATACAGTAAGAGTGGAAGTCCTTATGAGGTATTTGTTTACCACAAGAAATGCAATTAACTTTTTCTGACATCGGTCTGAGGCAAGAAAAAAGTTTCCCCAATGGGGTACTTGGCTTTATTGAAGACTTCAGATCTGAAATTCGACTTCGAAAATCTCAGGAGTCTGCCGACCAGCACTTGCGAACTGCTTTTGCTTCGGGCACTGCACGGCAAGAAAGACTGAAGAAAATGGCATTGGATGCATCTTATATACCCCTGGCGCACTGACGTCAGGGAAGAAGCGACAGCAACCGACGCCTGACCAAGACTTTGAAACTCTGGCCGACTGCGGTACCGCCTGACGGCAGGATAACCCAAGTGTAACTACTGCAGCAGTGTAACACGATGAACATCTAGCATGTTCTTCTTCCATAACCTGAGATGTCACAGGGGGAGGGAAGAGGCTGAAGCAGGCCTTGGGCTTAGCAAAGGTAAGAGTAGTGGGGGATGAAGCTGAAGGCCTAAGGGCTATAAAGGCCTGCATCAGGGAAGAAGCACTGCCAATCTGGTAAGCCTTCTGCAGTGGAAGAGGCATGCTTGGTTTTGTTTCTTTTTAGCCGGGCTGGACGCTGGAACCGGCCTGGAATAAGGTTTAGTGGCAACTGTATCAAAAGTCTGGATGCTGATCGGAGGTACCACAGAATCTGGTAACCCCTCGACGATAGCCTGTGTCTGGGTAAGCTTTGAGGACATTCCTGTCGTCTGCTGAGCAACTTCCCCAAATGTCAAAGTAAACAGATCCGCCTGGCGCCCCTGAGCTTCTAAACTGGCAGTTGGCAAGGCGTCTAGTAGCGGAGCAGCAGGAGAAGAAGGTCTAGGAAGCTTGGGCTTCTTAACCGGAGGTTCTGACATGGCCTCCGAGGTGGGATCCATTCTTAGGGCTAACCGCTTAAGGTATTGGTTTTCTAAGTAGAGGTTAAGTGCTGCCAGACAGCTGCGAAGGGTATTCGGCAAAAACGACTGACAAATTAAGCAAGCGGAATGGTCATGCTCCTGGCCTAAGCAAAAAACACACCTATCATGGGTGCCTTTATGGTTTATATGGCACCCGCATTGGCATTTACCCTTTTTACATGACATCGGCTATAAACTGCTACAACAAACCATGCCTAAGCAATAACAATCGGATATGAAAAATTCAAAACCCAACGGGTTACTTAGCTTTACTGAGATGTCTGATGAGAAGAAGCGAACACACGATGCGGTCATCTGCAGCTGAAAAGTTCTGAGGAATGTGCATGCAGACATCACATTTAAGGCCCAGTGCATGCAGACATCACATTTAATGCCCCTGGTTTATGACCTTACATGTGATGCCCCACGCAGCTGCAACAGCCAAGCTGAAACTTTTGTAAAGGAGCCGACGTACGTGCCGCCTGACGGCAGGAAATCCTACAACTAGAATACTGCAACATAAAAATAGGATGACATTTTCCCATTCTAGGCCCAGAGAAGGAAATGAAGAGCTTGTCAGTTTTCTGTATTGCTTTGGTCCTGTATCAATAAAATCTCAATTGTCTGTGCACATCCAAGGAAAGTAGACAGTTGTGTCTTTCGGCTTTTCCCGGTTAGGGGTCGCCACATCGAAACTCCGGTCCGCTAAGGATTGGCAGTAGATTTTTACGTACCGAGTTGCCGGCCCTGACGCACAACCTTCAACGAAGGTACGCACATTCACGCACGTCTCCACACAGAAGACGCTCTAGCTGAGAATCGAACAGGACATCTTACTGTGAGAAGACAATGTTACCGCAGCACCACCACCGCAGTATTCCCTTTTATTAGGAAAATTTGGGAAAAATACTGGCAGATAAACAAACTGATAGAGAAGTCTGAAACAACTTTGGGGAGGAAAGATGGATTTGACAGGAGCGATGCTCTATCCTTGTGGAAGATTAAATGACGCCTTTTGGTGCATAATGCCAGAAATTCAAGAAATTTGTCTGGCTGACATGATGGCTACCAGGAAAAGGGATTTCCACAACAAGAATTTGAGGTCACACTTCGCTGCAGGCTCAAAAGGAGGTTGAGTTACAGACTGGAGAACTAATGTGAGGTTCCATGGCTCTATCGGTTGTGTGATTGGAAGCTTAATGTGGGAGACCTCTTTGAGAAATGTTTTGCATAACCAAAGCAAGATGAGTGGAGAATCATCCAACCCATTATGATAGTCTGAGATACCCCTAGATGTACTCGTACGGTAGAAGCTGTGGCCCCATCTTCGAAGAATTTAGATAGGTATTGTAAAACTGCTGTGACTGGAGCAGAGTATGGGTCAAGCATATTTTTCTTTGACCAACTAGAGAACCTTTTCCATTTGTCTAGATATAGTCTTCTAGTAGATGGTTTATGAGAGGCCAGAATAATGTCACAAACGGGTGATGTAGGGTCATCCTGCCTGGCAATTAACGGAAGTGGAGAAACCAAGCTGTCAGCTTGAGACTGGATAGGTTCAGGTGACAACCCTTGGGGGTGAGAAATTAGGTCTGGAAGAGGGTCCAGAATCCACAGTAGACATAATAGATGAGGCCCAAGGATGGGGAACTAAACTTGTTGAGGTCAAAAGGGGGCTATGAGGATCACCTTGCATTTCAACAGAATAGCATTCTTTATGAACTGGGGTATCAGATGAATGGGGGGATAGGCATATAGCAGTCCTGTGGACTAACCGTGAATCAGAGTGGGGATAGGCATATAGCAGTCCTATGAGCTAACCATGAATCAGTGTCCCTCGGGGACTCCCCCTTTGGGGGAAACAGGGCAAAGTAGCTGCTGCATTTGTTTGACGGGGAGGCAAATAGGTCACAGCAAGGTTGGCCCCAACGGCTGAAAATTTCTGCCACTACGTTGGGATTGAGGAATCACTCGTGAGGCAGGAAAATATATCTGCTCAAAGTACAGTTTTGTACCTACCATAAATGTAGATGTCCGATAGACATGCAACTGCAGTCATAACATGTGGGTTGTCCTGCCTCAGGCAGCCCTCGGTCGGCCGGATTCCAAAGTCTGGGTCCGACGTCGGCTGATGTCGCATTTCTCTCCGACGTCAGAGCGGCTGGAGTACATAAGCATCAGCCGACGCCATTTTCTTCAGTGTTTCTTGCCCCAGATGCCAGGTGCCCTCCAAGGAAGGCTGTAATCAAATTGGAAGACAAAAACAGGATTCCAAACAAATAAATGAGCAATAAAACAAATACACCATAACAGATATCCCCAGCTAAGAGTAACAGGGATAGGAGTGGACCCTAGGCATAGAGGGGTATGGAGGGAGGGAAAATCCGACTGCAGTTGCATGTCTATCGGACATCTACATTTATGGTAGGTACAAAACTGTACTATGTCCTTCAAGAATGCAACTGCAGTCATAACATGTGGGTAGAATACCATAGCTTAGCTGGGGAAGGAGGTATGCACTAGGAAAGAGATGGTGTGGCAATCAAACCCTGCAGGACTGCCGAAGCAAAGCCTGCTCTGGATCTGGAATATAGAGGGAGATTGCAGTGTTTGGAGAATGTATGTACGGAGCTCCATGTAGCAGCTTCTAGAATGTCCTTGGTAGGCACCCCTCTTAAAAATGCTGTAGAGGTGGCTGTAGCTCTGGTGGAATGTGGTCTGACATTGGCTGGAACAGTCTTTCCATGAAAGGAATAACAGAATCTGATGCAATGTCCAATCCATTTAGAAATAGTCTGTTTTGAAATTGCTTTTCCCTGGACTGCCGGGGCGTAAGCTACAAAAAGTTGTTCAGACTTCCTACTGGCCTTGGTTCTGTCCAGGTAGTATCGGGTTGTCTGTGAATGTCCAAGGTATGCAGAAGTCTTTCCCCTTATTCTCAGGATTGGGGAAGAAAGCAGGCAGATGAATGGCTTGATTTAGAGAAACCCTAGATACCACCTTTGGCATAAAAGTAGGGTTGGTCCTTAATGAAACCCTGTCTCTGTGGAAAATAATAAAGGGTGGTATTGCCATTAGGGACTGTAGCTCCGAAACCCTTCTTGCTGAGGTAATTGCCAACAGGAAAGCTGTCTTCCATGAGAGAAATTGCAAGACAACTGAAGCTGCTGGCTCAAAAGGAGGTAGAGTCAGTTTTTCTAAGACAAAATTGAGGTCCCAGGCTGGCACTGGGGCCTTTCTTGGTGGCTTAATGTTCTTGATTCCCTGAGGAATTGTCTTAGTAAGGGTGAGAGAAAACAGGAGGATCAGTGTTGTATCTAGCTGAAATAGCAGATGCATGTATCTTTATGGAAGAATATGAGAGGCCGTTCTTTAACATATCTGCCAAATATTCCAAGATAAGTGGGATGTTCAGCAATGAAGCATCATGTCCCTTGCTGGTATTCCAATTGCTGCATCTTTTCCACTTTGCTAAGTAAACCTTTCTGGTGGATGGTCTTCGCGCCTCTGTTAGTATCCGCTGAACTTCCTTAGAGAGAGATAAGCTGAAGTTATTTATGGGATCTCCCAAGCTGTTAGCTGCAGTGTCTGAAGGTTTGGATGCAGTGTTTCGAAATTGTGTTGAGTCAAAAGTAGAGGCCACTGAGGGAGGGCCCACCTCCTGGTGTGACATATGCTCCGTAGTAGTGGGTACCAGTGTTGTCTTGGCCAATCCGGAGCTATTATGATTCCCTTGGGCTTCTCTGCTTTGATCTTTAGTAATACTGAGGTCATCAGTGGCAGAGGTGGGAATGCATAGATTGCTAGTGAGTTCCAGTTGAATGAGACGGCATCTATTTTCCAAGCTTTTGGATGCTATGTCCTTGGGCAAAATTTTGGTAGAAGATGGTTGAGGTGAGAGGCAAATAGGTCCACTACTGGCTTGCCCCATGTCGAAGTGAGTTGTCTGAAGGCCTTCGGATGTAACCTCCACTCGTGTGGATCTGTGAAATTCCTGCTTAGGCTGTCCGCCAACACATTGTCTTTTCCTGGAACAAACTGGGATTGTAACTAGATGTTTAGGCTCAGTGATTTCTCCCAAAGCCGCATTGTCAGTCTGCAAAGGGGGTAAGAGTGGGTGCCCCCCCTGCTTCTTTATGTACCACATCACAGTGGTGTTGTCTGTCCGTATCATTAAATGGCCTTGCTGGAGTTGGTGTTGAAAAGCCTCGATGGCATGCATTACTGCCAGCATTTCCTTTTGGTTGATATGCAGATGTGTTTCCTTTGGAGACCATTGTCCTTGTATACACCTGCCTTCCATGTGCGCCCCCCATCCAAGGTCTGAGGCGTCTGTAGTCATGGTCTGTGTTATCTGTGGTTTTTTGAATGACATACCTGTGTTTTCCTGGCTCACCGAGGCCCACCATAGGAATTCCTTTTGTAGGCATGGAATGAGTGGTATGATTGTCTCCAAGTTGTTGCTGTGTTGAGACCAAACGCTTTTTAGGTACCATTGAAGCTTTCTCATGTGTAGTTTTGCTAATGGAACCAGTAGAATGCAGGATGCCATGTAACCCAGGGCCTGTAGGAATCTCCTTGCAGTCATCTGGGTGAGTTTTGCTAAACCTTTGAAGTAATGAGTTAACTTCTCTTGCTTGTCTTCTGTCAGGTAAGCCATCTGATAGGCTGTGTCTAGTTTGGCTCCTAAGAAGATTATTTGCTGGGATGGCCGAAGTCTTGACTTTTGGAAGTTAACTGTGTATCCCACAGCTTGAAGTAATCGTATGACATAATCCAGGTTTCTTGTCAACATCAATTTGTCGTCCACTTGTATGAGGCAGCCGTCCAGGTACGGGTAAATTTGTATACCCTGGAGCCTGCAATGAGCAATTACTGAAGCCAGGCATTTTGTAAATACTCTGGGCGCAGTAGATGAGCCAAATGGCAATGCTGAGAATTGATAATGCTCTGGCCCTGCAAGAAATCTGAGGTATCTTCTGCAGCTGTGTCCGATAGGGACATGCAAGTATGCTTCCTTGAGGTCCAGAGTAATCAGCCACGACTCCTTGCCCAGCATGGGAAGGAGTTGCTGTAGAGTCAGCATTTTGAACTTTGGTACTATGAGAAAGGTGTTTAATGCGGACAAGTCCAGTATTGGTCTCCATTGAGATTCTTTTCTTGGAACAAGGAACAGTCTTGAGTAAAACCCCTGTTCTTGTTCTTGTTGTGGAACTCTTTCTATTGCTTTCATTCGAGTCAGCAGAGTGATTTGTTTGATAGCCTCTGCCCTTTGATTTTGTGGTAGGTTTGGCATGCCTGGTTTTCTTGGTAAGGTATGAAAATGAAACCTGTACCCTTGGTCTATAATGTCCAAAATCCATTTGTCCTTTGTCAGTCTGTGCCAGTTTTCTGCAAACAGAGATAATTTCCGCCAAGGAGCTTCTAGTTGTTCCCTGGTAGGCGGTAGTAGAGGAAAGTCATTGAGTTTGTGGTTGTTGGGCAGGTGAAACCCCTGCCACTTCTTTGGTTTCCTGGCTGCCATTGTCGCCCCTGTAAGGGCCTCTGTATTGGCCTCTTCCTCGGCCACGCCTGTTCTTACCCCTTTGAAACTTTTCTGGATTAGGAAAGGACCAGTTTTTGAAGGCCAATTCCTACTGAATCTGGGGGTTGAACCTGGAGGAAATCTTTCACAGTCTGAACTGATTTTGCTTTTTCTTCGATGGTCTTTAACACATCCTTAGCATTTGCACCAAAAGCTTGTTCTTTTCCAAAGGTGCATCCAAAAGTTTTGCTTTTACGTGATCTGGTAGAGGTTGATCTTTTAACCAAGCATGTCTACGAATCACTGCCCCTGTCATAGCTGCCCTACATGAAGCTTCCAGTGCATCATATCCACACTGCAGGAAGTGATTGCTTACTTGCTGAGTGTTATGTACAGCTTCCTGCAAAGTCTTCCTGTCTAAAGGATCAGGAGAAGCTAATGTTTTTTGTAAATCTTCTAAGAGATAATCCTGATATTGTAACATATGAAAAAGGCAATTTAAAGCTCTCATAGATAAGGTAGTGGATGTGTAAACCTTTTGCCCCATCTCTAATGACCTTGCTTCCCTGTTGGAGGGCAAAGGATTTTTTGAGGTGGAGGCTGAAACTCCTTTAGGCCCCTGTGAAATAGTTTCCAAATCAGCAGAATGGGCCCTGAATAAATGGGAATGAGTTTCTGGGACCCTGTAATACCTGTCTGGCTTGGCTGGAGCAGGAGGAAGAGAATCAGGGGTAGCACTAGAGTCAGAATACAAATCATCCAGAACATCCAGTACAGGAGGAATAGCCAAGGGCCTGTGCTGAGGCTTAAGGAAAGTCCTAAGGCGTTTCCTAGAATCAGAATATTCCTGACCCTGCCACTTGAAATGTTCCCTCATGGTGTGCAGAACTTCCCTAAAAGAAATATCCTCAGGAGGGGAGGCCGAAGGGATGGAATCTTCTGCATCCGAGTCCTCATAAGTCTGGAAGAGCTCTTCCTGGCTATCAGAGTGGACAGAGCCCTCAGAGTCTTCATCTGAAGGAGTAGGGTCAGAGGGTTCAACCCGGGGCCTTTTATCAGAAGGAGGCTGGGATGCTCTCTCAGGATGGGCCTGTGAACCTCTAATCATGGAAATTAAATCAGCCGCCATGGACATAATTTGTGTCTCCGGAGTCGGCTGAGGTAAGGATTTAGAAGTAATATGCTTTGTTTTGCTGGCTGCCTTAGCCCTAGTGTAGGCCTTAACAGACATGGCCATAGGAGGCCTGGCAGCTCCACGTGCAGGAGTGACCTTGTCTACAGCAATGGTCTCGGGCATTTCCTCGGTTTCGGTATCCGGAGGAAAGTCTATAACTGGCGTCGGAGTAATGTCTGGAATCGGAGTAGTCGGTAATGCGGTGTCTTCGGTTCGGAGCGGTGGAGGGACCGTCTCAGAGGGAACCGGAGCACTCGCGCTAGGTTTTGGCGTGGAGTCGGTGGTAGACGCGGGCCGAGGATGTCGGTCCCGGTCTTTTCGCTTTTTGGGTGTTTGCGATGTCGGAAGATCCGACGGCATGGTGTAGGCAAATTTATCGCCGAAAAAATCTTCAGCGAACTCCGCCGGCGCCGAAGTGCGCTTGTTGAAGCGAGCACAGGCTACACAGGCCGAGACGTCGTGGTCTGGGCCCAGGCAAGGGAGGCAGTAAGAGTGGAAATCCTTATGAGGTATTTGTTTACCACAAAAAAGACAATTGTTAACTTTTTCAGTAATTTATGACATCGGCTGAGGCAAGAAAAGGTCCCCAACGGGGTACTTAGCTTTTTCGATGACTTCGGTATCGTAGAATACAGGAGCTGACCGACCGGCACTTGCGAACTGCTTCTGCTTCGGGCACCGTGGCAAGAAAGACTGAAGAAAATGGCGTCGGCTGATGCTTAAGTACTCCAGCCGCTCTGACGTCGGAGAGAAATGCGACATCAGCCGACGTCGGACCCAGACTTTGGAATCCGGCCGACCGAGGGCTGCCTGAGGCAGGACAACCCACATGTTATGACTGCAGTTGCATTCTTGAAGGACATCTTGTCTGCAATTACAGTGGAAATCCCCGGGATATGCGTTGCTATCAGAAAGCGGTTGGAAACTATCGCACTCTGCCAAATTCTCATGGCCTCTCGACACAGAGGATAGGACTTGGTTCCTCCTTGCTTGTTGATGTACCAGACTACTGACATGTTGTCTGACTGAACTGCAATTGTTCCAGAAGTAAGAACAGGTAAGGAATGCTTGCAATGCTAACAGCACCGCTCTGAGTTCTAGAACATTGATATGCAGGTTGGCCTCCAACGTGGACCATGCGCCTTGGACTCTCTCCCCTGGAAATGGACCCATACCCTATCAGGGAAGCATCCGTGGTCACAATGGCTTTGGGATGGAATGGGCGGCTCTAGTTCTGTGTCTTGTCTCATCCACCAAAGAAGGTCCTGCTTGCAAGAATTGGTTATCTGAATTTGAAAGCATAGAGGGTGGTAATTCGGAAACCATTCAGAGAGCAGAAGCCACTGAACTAAGCGCATGTGCAGTTTCGCAAGAAGCACTATTAGAATTGAAGCTACCATGGATCCTAAAACCTGAACATCTCTCACTGACACGGTTTTGATAGAGCATCAGTCAGAGCTGGAGCCTCAGTCTCTGAAGTCTATGAGCGACACCAGAGAAGAGCGGGTGTCAAAGACTGCTCCAGTTAATTTCTATGCTCTGGACTGGAGCAAGGTTGGATTTCTCTCAGTTTACGGTTATGGTTATCCCCAAAAGTTGCCAGGAAAGGAGTGTATTGCAGGGCTGTTACCAGAAGATGCTTGGTGGGGGCAGTAAGGAGCCAATCATCCAAATACAGAAACACCTGGAACCCTTGCAGTCTCAAGTGAGCTGTAACCACTGCCATGTCCGTTGTGAACACACTGGGGGCTGTAGAGTCCGAACGGCAGGGGAGGGCATGAAACTGGAAAATGACTGGCTCCTAGATGGAAGTGAAGAAGAGTCCTGGAGAGTTTGTCTATTTTGATGTGGTAATACACATCCCAGAGATATATAGAGCACATCCAATCATCTTCCCTTAGAAGTTACAATGAACTGAACAGTGACCATCCGGAATTTGGTTTGGGCAACCGACTTGTTCAAATTGCTGAGATCCAGAATGGGTCTCCAGTCCCGTCTTTTTTGGCACCACAAAGAATCTAGAGTAAAATCCAGATCCACATTGGTCTGGGGGGACTAACTGAATGACTCTCTTTTGACACAGGTTGTTTATTTCTGCAGCTGCTTCTTCCCTTTGACTGGGTGGCATGTTAGTAAGTTTTGGATAAGTGTTGAGGGGAAAGGTGTAACCTCTGGTTATGATCTTCGACACCCAACGATCGGTGGTTATTGAATGCCAGGCAGCTTGGTGCAGAGAGAAATTACCCCCGACTGCTTCCAGAGGAAAGCAATTGGCCGCTCTTCAGGAGCGCTGATGAGGCTGCTAAGAGAAAGAATCCCTGGGTCCCTAATTATGTGGACCTCCTCTGCCTCGGTAGGGGCGTCTTCCAGAATTGTTGCCCCCTCTGCCCCTAGGGGTATTCATCACCATGTGTGGCACGGAAAGGACTCAGATTTTTTGTGCCACATTTTGCCACTTCTCTGGTTCCTGGCAAAGGAATGTTGAGGACTGGAAAAAAGTACAGTTTTGTACCTACCATAAATGTAGATGTTCGAGTGTTCACCCTGCTGCAGTCATCACACTTGGGTTATCCTGTAGTTTTTCCAAAGTCTTGGTCCGACGTCGGTTGCTGTCGCCTCATCCCTGACATCAGTGCGCCAGGGGTATATATATTGCAACAGACACCATTTTCTTCCGTTTTTCTTGCCCCAGATGTCAGGTGCCCCCAAAAGGGTGATCAGAATTAGTACCAAATGGTGTGAACACTGCACAGACACACAATCCCTTCAGCTATAAGCAAATACATCAGTAAGGCATAGCAGAGATTTAGCCAGTAGATCAGAGGGGATGGAGGGAGGATAACCTGGACTGCAGCAGGGTGAACACTCGAACATCTACATTTATGGTAGGTACAAAACTGTACTATGTTCATCGCTGCAGTCATCACACTTGGGTTGAATCCCAAAGCTAAGGTAGGGGGGAGGTATCAGAGGGTTAGTGGAGGCAATAAGGCCCTGCAGAACTGCAGTGGCGAAGCCCGCCCTGGACTTGCAGTAAAGAGGTAAGTGATAAGTGTTTGGTGAAGGTGTGTACAGAACTCCAAGTTGCAACTTCTAAAATTTCCTTGGTAGGAACCCCCCTGAGAAAGGCTGTAGAGGTAGCTGTTGCCCTGGTAGAGTGGGATCTAATGGTAGCAGGAACTGGTTTCCCATGATGGGTATATAACAGAACCGTATGCAATGACCTATCCATTTAGAAATGGTTTGCTTGGATAAAGCCCTCCCTTGAGAAGCTGTAGCATAGGATACAAAGAGCTGGTCAGTTTTTCTGAAAGCCTTAGTTTTATCCAAGTAGTAATGAAGCAGCCTGTGAATGTCCAAGGAATGCAGGAGTCTCTCACCTTTGTTCTGTGGATTGGGGAAGAAGGTGGGTAAGGTGGATGGTTTGATTAAAGCTACACTGGAAACCACCTCAGGCATAAAGGAAGGATTAGTTCGTAGAGAAACTCTGTCTTGATGAAAAATGAGGAAAGGTTCCACTGCCATTAGTGCCCGTAGTTCTGAGACTCTCCTAGCTGAAGTTATTGCCAGGAGCAGGGCAGTCTTCCAAGATAGGAACTGAAGGTCTGCAGAGAAAGGTGGTTCAAAGGGAGGTAGCGTTAGTTTTTCCAGAACCAAGTTGAGGTCCCATGTTGGAGTAGGAGCTCTTCTAGGTGGTCTAATGTTTTTTGCCGCTCTGAGGAACTGCCTTAGAAGAGGATTTGAAAATAAAGGTGGATTTGTGTCGTAGTGAGCTGAAATAGCTGAAGCATGGATTTTAATTGAGGAAAAGGAAAGTCCTTTGTGCAACATCTCAGCTAAATACTGCAGAATGTGAGGCTGAGTTGTGTCTTGGCCTTTAGCTTGGTTCCAGGCACAAAACCTTTTCCATTTGTCTGAGTAAGCCTTCCTGGTGCTTCGCCTCCTGGCTTCCAGAATAACATCCAGAACTGCTTGTGAAAGAGGAGCTGGTTGGAGGTTTAGTAAATTTGCCATGCAGCCAGATTTAAAGTTTTGAGCTGGCTGTGAAGAATCTGTTTGTTTTGTTGCGTGAGCAAATGGGGTATTTGAGGCAATATCCATGGTGGGCCGTGAGCTATATTAAGTTATGTTCTTACCATAATGTTCCATGTTAGTTGTCTTCTTCTCGCCTTCTTTCTTGCTGGATGGGTTCGGAGCCGATCCTCGGCTCCGACTCGGCCTATACTATAGCTCGAGAGCTATTTTTACCGGCTCGAGGCAGCCCTATAACCCACAATACCATGCGCTAACTCCCCAGATCTCTTTTGGAGGCTAACACATAGTATAAATATATTATTATAATACTCATTTCCAAGTACGGACTCCCTGCTAGTAACACTAAAGATACAGGGAAACTGTAACATACCGTATCTCAAGAAATGGAAGGACTCAGAGACCTCAAGTCTGTCCAGGCTAGGGGGCAGAAGGGAGGGAAGCAAGAAAGAAGGCGAGAAGACAACATGGAATGTTATGGTAAGAACATAACTTCTTAATGTTAAGTTGTCATTCTCGCCTTCATTCTTGCTGGATGGGACAGCGTCCCTAGCACTTTAGTCCTGGGTGGCTCAATGGAACAGACTCCTGAGTACAGTGGAACCAAAGTCAGCTCTATTTCTGGAAGCTATATCAAGTTTGTAATGGGCAATAAAGGTATGTTGGGAAGCCCATGTAGCTGCTGCACATATGGCATCTAATGGTAACCTTGCTTGAAAGGCCGTTGATGTTGATAGTGCCCTGGTTGAATGAGCCTTAGGCCTAGACGGAAGTTGCCTGTCTCTCAACTCATAGACAAAAGTAATAATAGATGTCAACCATCTGGAAAGAGTAACCTTTGATACTGGAAGCCCTTTCTTTCCTGCAGCATGAGAGAGAAAGAGCTGGTCTGACTTTCTGAGTTGTTTTGTCCTGTCTAGATAATACCGTAGTTGGCGAACATCCAATGAATGCAATTTCTGTTCAGCCCTGTTGGAATAGTCTGGGAAGAAGACAGGCAAGGCAATGGAGTGGTTTAGATTTGCTTCAGAGGACACTTTCGGTAGAAAGGAAGGATTTGTTCTGAGAGTTACCCTGTCTTTGTGAAAGACCAAATAAGGGGGACGGACAGACAAGGCTTGAAGTTCCGATACCCTTCTGGCAGATGTTATGGCTACTAAAAACGGAGTTTTCCAAGAAAGAAGCTTGAGGGAGCAAGAGGCTGCAGGTTCAAAGGGAGGTAGAATCAATGAGGTTAGAACCAAATTCAAATCCAATTGTGGGGGCGGATCCTTAACTGGAGGTCTAAGCAAAAAGATGCCCTTGAGAAAGGCTTTACAGAGTTTGTGGGACATAATATTTGCTTCTGAGAGCCCCACATGAAAATTACCAATGGCCGCTAATTGTACCCTGATAGTGGCTGACGATGAACCTGAATGAAAGAGCTCCGCCAGGAAGTCTAGAACCTTATGAATGGGTGCATGGAAAGGATCTAAGGACCTAGCTTGTGCCCAGAGCGAAAAACTCTTCCATTTACTCGCATACGTCTTCCTAGTATTGGACTTATGGGAAGCCAGAATGATATCACGGACAGGAGGAGAAATAAGGGGAAGCCTGGCTAAGGCTGGAAGTGGAGCAACCAAGCTGTGAGGTTGAAGGAATGAAGAGACTGATGTAGCTTGCCTGTGAAATGGGTCAACAGATCCGGAAGGGGTTCCAGATGCCAAGGCTGTTCCAGTAGGTAAGTGTGCAGGAACGGAAACTATACTTGTTGAGGCCAAAACGGAGCAATGAGGATCATTTTGGATCTCAATGCGGTTGCTTTCTGAATTAATTGTGGGATCAATGGTAAGGGAGGAAAGGCATATAGAAGACCCCGGGGCCAATCGTGAACAAGAGTCTCTCTGGGGGGATGGCCTGGTAGAGGAAAGTGTGTGAAGAAGTCGAGGCACTTGCTGTTTTGAGGAGTTGCAAAAAGATCGCAGCAAGGCTGGCCCCACTTCAGAAATATTCTGTCTGCTACCGCTTGATTCAGAGACCACTCGTGAGGCATGAGGATAGTTCTGCTCAATCTGTCCGCTATGACGTTGGACTTCCCAGGGATGTGCGTTGCTATCAGAAACCGTTGAGAGGAAATCGCCCATTGCCAAAGTCTGAGTGCTTCTCGACATAGGGGGTAGGACTTTGTTCCCCCTGCTTGTTTATGTACCACACCACAGACATATTGTCCGTTTGAATTGCTATAGTCCCTGTGGGAAGAGAGCTCTGAAGGGCTTGCAATGTTAAAAGCACCGCCCTCATCTCCAGGACATTTATGTGCAGGTGGCGTTCTAACTGTTGCCATGTGCCCTGGACCGTCCTGCCCTGATAGTCCCCCCCCCACCCAATCAGGGAGGCATCCGTTGTCACCGTGGCAACTGGGGGGGGGGGGGGACAAAGGGTCTGCCCTGAAACAGCTGAAGGGAAACCATCCACCAAGAGAGATGATTCTTGCATGATGGGGTTATCAAGATGTTGTGAGTCATTGGGAGCTGTAGAAAGGACCACTGAGAAAACAGCATCCACTGAAGGATCCTCATGTGGAAGCGGGCTAATGGGAGTAGAAGGATCGCCACTGCCATGAGGCCTAACGCTTTCAAAACTAGCTTAACTTGAACTCTGTTGGACTGGAACAGGGACTGAACATTCCGCCTTATGTCTGTTACTCTCTTGAGGTGGTAATGTTGCAGACATTTCTGTGGTGTTTAATATGGTGCCTATAAAGTTTATACGTTGACAAGGCGACAAGGAGGATTTTGCAAAATTTATAGAAATACCTAGATTGTTGCAAAGTTGAATAGTGTAATCCTTGGCCATTATAAGATGCTGCTTGGTGGTAGCGGAAATGAGCCAGTTGTCTAGATATGGAAACACCTGGAATCCTTTTTGTCTCAGGTGAGCCATGATCACTGCCAAGCATTTGAACACCCGGGGGGGCTGTGGTGAGACCAAAGGGCAGGGTTCTGAACTGATAATGACTGGCTCCCAGCCGGAAGAGGAGAAACCTCCTGGAGCGCCTGTGTATCTTTATATGATAGTACACGTCCTGAAGGTCTAACGAGCACATCCAGTTGTCTCTGCCCAAAAATGGTAGAATTGACTGCAGTGTTACCATCTGAAATTTTGTCTTTTGTACAGAGTTGTTCAATCTGCTGAGGTCCAAAATGGGTTTCCAGTCTTTTTTGGTACCAAAAAGAATCTGGAGTAGATTCTGGATCCTAGCTGATCTGCTGGGACTGCCTGGATGACTTTTTTTAACAGCTTTTTTATTTCTGGCTGTGCCTGACCCCTTTGTGCAGGTGGTACGTCTGGTAGGGGTCTTGGTGGTTGCACCAGAGGGGAAGTAAAGGGAATTTTGTAACCCTCGGATATGATCTTCTGTACCCATGTGTCTTGGGAGAGGGATTGCCAGGCTTCCGGGTACAGAGAAAATCTTCCCCCGACTGCCTCCGAAGGCGGACAGTCGGGCAGCTTCTCAGGGATGCTGAAAGGGTTGGTCAGGGAAAGATTCCCTGGAACCCTGGTTCTGTGGATCCCCTCTGTCCCTGGGGCGGCATCTGTTATTGTTCCCCCCTCTGCCTCTGGGGGGAAATTCACCACGTGCTGCAGGCGCGACTCCCTGTGGTTTGCAGAACCACATCTTTCCACCCCACCCCCTCTGTCCCTTAGGATAAGGTCTAGAAGGTGTGGAAAAATGGACTCCCACGGCAGAGAGAGTCTTACCATCTTACTCGCATCTGGTGAGGGTATTCTTCACCTGAGTTCCAAATAATTCTGAACCATCAAAGGGGGTGTTGGTGAAGGACGCCTTGAAGGGATCGGCAAAGTTAGAGACGCATCCAAGCATGATGTCTCAAAGCAAAACCTGTGCCTGCGGCCCTACTCGCTCCATCGGCTGCGTAGGAGATAAGCCGCATGGAGGAGTTAATGGAATTCAGGGTGGCCAGCTGGGAGTTCATCTTGTCCTGATACCCCCCCAGCAGAAGGATCCTGTACAGTTTCACCCAGTTCTTTGAGCAAGTCTCTCTGAAGGCGGGTGAAATGACAAATAGTTCAGCGATCGCATAGTAAAGGTCGCTGAAGCAAATGTCCGCTTGCCGTACCTGTCCATGGTCCTAGACTCTGTTAGGAGGATGAACAGGTACAGAAGGATCAGACAATTCCTTCTTAGTGGCTGCTGCTACCACCATAGCATCAACTGAAACACATTTGGTGAGAAAGGATTTGTCCTCTGGAGCAGAAATAAATTTAGAGGGCCTCCTAGTGGTAGGTTCCATTGAATCAGGAGCTGCCCACGCCTTTCTAGCCACTACCTCCATTAGTGGGTCGAGAGGGGGAGACACCCAGGAGGTGGAAGGGCAAGATCCAAAAGCGTCAAGGTAAACAGACTCGCCCTCGGAGGGTTTGAGAGTGGACCAATTTCCCCTCTGTTTTAGAATCTCTAGGATGTCTGAAAAAGAGACATCCTCAGAGTGGGATCTCGGGGAACACTCAGACTCATCCAAGTCGGTGTCCGATGTAACAGACTCGGGGGAGTCTATGTGCTTCCTCTTGCACTTTCTTTTCCTAGGGGGTTCCCCTGAAGCTTCAGGGGAGGCCTCGGAAGAGGAGGAGACACCCAAAGTGGGTACCCTACGCTTTGGATCTCTGCTGTCAGATGCAGGAGGGTGGCCAGAAACCGTAACAGGCACTGTAGAGGGAGGAGCTGCAGAACTTAACCTTGGAGTGGACACTGGGTCCAGCACGCTCCTCATCACCTCGAAGGCTCCCCTAATCAGGTACCAAGGGCAGTCCCGGCTCTGAAGAGACCCGAACCGCTCCCGGCACAGACAGAGAAGGCTCAGAGAATGATGTCGGGGCCGAACTAACCAGAGCCGAGGCTCCGAGAGGGAGAGCGGGGTCTGACAAGGGTCCGATGCCACTCGTCCCCTCGGAGCCGACAATGGAGTCCCGGCGCCCGGACCTCTCCATGGACAGAACCAATGAAGAAGTTGGAACCAACGACACCGGAGCCGAAGGTGGAAGTATCGGCTCCGACGTGGGCAAGGTTACGGTTACGACAAACTCCGGCTCCGAACTCGAGAGGTGAATCGGAGGAGGAATCGAAAGCGGTACCGAAGGAGCCACAGTCTGGTGAGACGGGCTTTGGAGCATTTGGGCTAGTGCCTGAGATTTTATGAGCCTACTGACCACCCTCTCAATGTCGTGGTCAGAAAGCCTGGATGACCTAGATGAGTGAGTCCTATTACTCCGCTCCGATAGGAGAGGTGATCTCGGAGCTGATCGGACAGATTCTAGTGAGGGGGATCTAGAGGGCTTGTGCGCTGGGGTCGGCTCTGATGCAGGTTTCGGAGCGGATACCACTTTGCCCGCCTCGGATCCGATTGGAACCAATGTCGGAGCCATCTCAATAACGCCAGCCCTCGACCCAGAAGCTGGAGCCGAGGGTTTAGCGGTTTTTGAAAACTTCCCCGAGCCAGACTTGGACGGGGAGTCATCGGGCTTTAATAAGCCCCTTAAGATGAGCTTATTACGACGCTCCTGCAGGACTCTTGAACTAAACCCGTGACAGACTGAACAAGAGTCCTGCAGGTGTAAAGGCCCTAAGCAGTAGACACAAGAAGTGTGACCGTCTGTCAGAGACATTTTCTGACAGCACGAGTCACACTCCTTGAATCTCGAGACCTTACAGTCTTTGGACATAGTCCTAACCACAGCAAACACAGTAATCACAGTCAGTCCACACACACACACTCAACTTAAACTAGAAAAAAGTTAAGGGAACTGACTAAACACCACCCACAGACACTGTAAGGGGTGGGGAAAACTAAGGTAAAGCCCGTAGGCCCAAAGATAAAAATTAACTAAAGAGAAGAAGGGCTATAAAAGGACTGAAAAGAATAAAACAGTAGATAGGGACCTAACAAAGGGAATCTATCTGGAAAACTACCTGCAAAATAGTATTATATAAACAAATTCTCTTTACTGACTTGAGCCGGTAAAAAAGCAACCTCGCAGTGAAGCGGCAAATGAGATCTGGGGAGTTAGCGCAAGGTATTGTGGGTTATAGGGCTGCCTCGAGCCGGTAAAAATAGCTCTCGATCTAGAGTATAGGCAGAGTTGGAGCCGAGGATCGGCTCTGAACCCATCCAGCAAGAATGAAGGCGAGAATAACAACTTAACATTCTTCAATAGTGGGTACCAGTGCTGCCGTGGCTAGTCTGGGGCTATGAGAATCAGTCGTGGTTTCTCCTTTTTGACCTTCAAAAGAACCTTTGTGAGGAGAGGTAATGGAGAAAAGGCCTATACTGTCAGGTTTTTCCAACTGAAGGAGAGAGCGTCCACTTTCCAAGCTTGATGGTGGAATGCCCTTGTACAAAATTTTGTCAGTTGGTAGTTTTGAGGACTGGCAAACAGGTCTATGTTTGGAAGGCCCCATTTCTGAGTTATCATTGTAAATAACTGTGGGTCTAGTTTCCACTCATGGGGATCTTTGATGTTTCTGCTTAGGTCGTCTGCCAATGTGTTCTTCTGTCCTGGCAGGAATTGAGCTTGTAACTGGACTTGGTAGGCCAGAGCTGTGTTCCATAAGATCATTGCTTGCCTGCAAAGAGGGTAAGAATGTGTGCCCCCTTGTTTATGTACCACATTACTGTGGTGTTGTCCGTCTTTATTGCAAGTTGTTCTGGATGTAGTAGATTCTTGAAGGCTGTCAGAGCTTTCTGTACAGCTAGCATCTCTTTTTGATTTATGTGCAGATTTCTTTGTTCTGCAGTCCATAGGCCTTGAATGCATTGTCCTGCCATGTGCGCCCCCCCCAGGCGTAGACTGAAGCATCTGTTGTGATAGTTTGCCTGGTTGGGGGGGCAAGGTGAAAGGCTGACCCTTGTTGAGGTGACATGCCTGTGACCACCATAGAAATTCCTGTTGAAGGCAGGGAATGACAGATATCATTGTGTCCAAGCTGTGACTGTGTTGAGACCATACGCTTTTTAGGTACCACTGTAATTTCCTCATATGCAGTTTTGCAAATGGTATTATTAGTATGCAAGATGCCATGAAGTCCAAAGCCTGCAGAATTTTTCTTGCAGTTAATTGGGTCTTTGTTGCCACTGTCTTGAAATATTGAGTCAGTTGTAGTTGCTTGTCTGGTGTAAGATAACCCTTCTGGGCCGTTGTATCCAAGCTGGCACCCAGGAATGTCATTTTTTGAGAGGGTACTAGTTTTGACTTCTTTTCGTTTACTGTGTACCCCAGACAATTAGATGCTTCACAAAGGCCAGATGATGTAAGAGAATGTCTTTGCTTTCTGCTTGAATGAGGCAGTCGTCCAGGTATGGATATATTTGAATTCCTCTGTCTGCAGAATGCAATTACTGGTGCCAGGCATTTTGTTGAAACTCTGGGCGCAGTAGATAAGCCAAAGGGCAGTTCAGAGAATTGGTAATGAGTTGAACCTGCAATGAAACTGAGGTATCTTCTGCAACTTTGTCTGATAGGGACATGCAGGTATGCCTCCTTGAGGTCCAACGTTACTAGCCATGCTTCCTTGCCCAATATGGGAAGTAACTGCTGTAGTGTTAGCATCTTGAATTTGGGAACTTCTAAGTAAGTGTTTAGAATTGAAAGGCCCAGAATTGGTCTCCAAGCATTGCCCTTTCTGGGTACTAGAAAGAGCCTTGAGTAAAATCCTTGGCCTTGCTCTCGAGTAGGTAAAAGTTGAATGGCTCTCATGTCCATGAGAGCTGTAATTTGCTTTTGTGCCTCTGCCCATTGATTTTGTGGCAGGTTTGGCATTCCTCTTTTCATTGGCAAGGTGTGAAAGTGGAATCTGTATCCTCGTAAAATTATGTCTAGGACCCATTTGTCCTTTGTGACCATGTGCCAGTTGTCTGCAAAAAGTGCGAGTTTTCCCCTCAAGGGGGCTGTCAAGAGAGTATTGCTAGGCCAGATGAGGTGCAAGTCATTGAGTTTGCCTTCTGGTGGGTTGAGACCTGTCTTCTCCTCCCTTCTGTGTTGTAGTGTCCCATTGGCGAGGTTTATACTGGGCTTGCGGTTGTCCTCGGCCCCTTGGGCGCCTGTATTTACCCCCCTCTGTGGTCTGTCAGTGGCTGGAAAGGACCAATTTTTTGTTGGCCAGTTTCTGCTGAAGCGAGGGGGTTGTGCTTGTAGGAAATCTTTGACTGTCTGCATTGATTTTGCCTTATCTTCCATTTTCTTTAAAACTTCTTCTGCTTTAACTCCAAAAAGAACATCCTGCTGTAAGGGAGTATCTAGTAGTTTTGCTTTAACATGATCAGGCAAAGTTTGTTCCTTTAACCAAGCATGCCTACGTATAACCGATCCAGTGACAGCTGCTCTGCAGGAGGCCTCCAGAGAATCAAACCCACATTGTAAGGTATGTTTGTCCACCTGCTCAGTGGCGTGCAACAAATCCTGTACTTCTTTCAATTCAGATTTTTGGGGGAGGGAGGTTATCCTTTGCTTTAAATGAGAGATTAGAAATTGCTGATACTTAAGCATATGAAATTGACAATTTAGTACCCTCATAGCTAATGTGACTGAGGTGGAAATCTTTTTTCCCCACCTGTCTAGTGCACTGGAATCCCTTCTCAGAAGGTACTGGGTTTTTAGCCATAGAAGCCTTAGCCCCCTTGGGACCCTGGGAGATAGTCTCTGGGTCAGCTACTGGGCTTTTGTAAAGAAATTTGTGGGAATCGGGTACTTTGTAGTATCTGTCAGGCTTAGCTGCAGCAGGAGGAAGAGAGTCTGGGTTGAAACTGGATTCTAAATAGACATCATCCACAATGTCCAAAACAGGTGGGATGGCTAGAGGTCTGTGTTGGGGGAGTAAAAGAAACTGAGCCTTTTCTTGGAATCAGAGTAGTCCTGACCTTCCCAGTGAAAATGTTCCCTCAGTGTGTAAAGTTGCCCCAAAAGAGTAGTCCTCAGGAGAAGCTGAGGGAATAGAGTCCTCAGCATCAGAATCTCCATAAGGAGAGAAGGAATAGTCTTGGTCCTCAGAGGAATCCAAAGAATTGGACAGTTGCTCAGAGGAGGCAGAATCTTCCTCTTGTCTAGGCCTTTTGTCAGGAGGGGGCTGTGAACCCCAGATAAGAGAAATAAAATCTTCAGCCATTTTGAGCATCTGTTTCTTAGGCATAGGGCCTTGAACAGGAGACTGAAGTGCAGTCTTTTTAGATTTAGAAGGAGTCTTGGACTTAGAAAACGTTTTAATGGTGAAAGTCATCGGTCTGAAAATGCCTTCAGAAACCGATGGAGTTTCTGCAGTACCGACGTCTTTAGAAGCTAAGTCGTCGGAAGGGCCTGAAGTAAAGGCTGCGTCGGCCTAGTACATTACGTCAAAATATCCATAGCGGTCTCGGGTTCCAGATCTGCGGTAGTCCGGGGCTGTGTCGGAGCCTCACTTATAACCGGAGGACCGGAGACTGGATCAGCAGAGGCCTCGGAATCTGGATTAGGCCTGGGTTGTCAGTCCTTATCCCTGCGCTTTTTGTGCACGCCGGTAATCGGTAGCTCAGATGGCATGTTGTAGTTAAATTTTCTACCAAAATAGTGTTGTGCGAAATCAAATAGTATTTTAATAGTATGCTTATTAAACCTAGCACAAAACCGCCAAGAAGTGACGTCGTGATCAGGGCCTAGGCAAGGTATGCAGTAAGAAGGAAAATCCTTATGAGGTATTTGCTTCCCACAAGAAATGCAATTGTTAACTTTTTCTGACATCGGTCTGAGGCAAGAAAAGTTTCCCCAACGGGGTACTTGGCTTTATAGAAGACTTCGGTCTGAAATTCGAATTTGACAATCTCAGGAGTCGGCCGACCGGCACTTGCGAACTGCTTCTGCTTCGGGCACCGCGCGGCAAGAAAAACTGAAAATGGCGTCGGTTGCAAAATATATATACCCCTGGCGCACTGACATCAGGGATGAGGCAACAGCAACTGACATCGGACCAAGACTTTGGAATTCCGGCCGACTGCGGGACCGCCTGACGACAGGATAACCCAAGTGTGATGACTGCAGCAGGGTAACACGAACATTGTAGACCTACGGCAGACCGGATTTTATCATCCTTCTCACCCCTGGCCAGAGTGCCTTCACCTTGGGTCCAAAAAGGGAAGATGCTTCGATGGGAGCATTCAGGAAGGAAGACTTGAAAGGGTCTAAGAAGTCAGAGAGGCGCATCCAGGCATGGCGTCTCATAGCCACCCCTTCGGTTGCGTGAGAGCAGCCTCATGGACAGATTGGAAATAGATTCCAGGGTTGCGAGCTGTGAGGCAACTTTATCCCTTATTCGTCAAACACCTGCCCAGAGTGTGTTCCAGAGAGTTCGAAAACCAAGTCTCTTTGGAGCCTCATAAAATGTGCCAAGTAATTCAGGGACCGTATGGCAAAGGTCGCTGAAGCAGAGACTCGCTTCAGTAATCTGCCCACAGCCTGGGACTCTATTTTGCGGATGAAAGTATAGTTGTGTACACTTACCATAAATGTAGATGTTACGAGTGTATTTACTGTTGCAGTCATCACACTTAGGTTATTTGCCTGCAGGTAGCCTTCAGTAAGCCCAAATACCAGAGTCTTGGGATTTCTGCATTGGGTGCAGTCACCTCTTCCATGACATCAGGACGTCAGGGGTATAAAACATGCATCCGATGCCATTACATCAGTTTTTCTTGCCCCAGATGTCAGGAGCCCCCAAAACAGGAAGCAATTACATGGTGTAGAACACCTCCAGTAAAAAGTAAATACCATAGCCATAAGGTATGGCCATAAAGAGGATAGGGAGAAAGACTAGAAAAGTCAGGGGGCTGGAGGGAGGGTAAGCAGGACTGCAACAGTGAATACACTCGAACATCTACATTTACAGTAAGTGTACACAACTGTACTATGTTCTTCATGTTTCATTGTTGTAGTCATCAAACGGGTTGATTTTCCCAAAGCTGAGTATGTGTGGAGGCAGTCAAATATAAGGGCTGACTGGCAATGCTTGGTGAGGGTGTGTACATAACTCCAAGTTGCAGCTTCCAGGATGTCCCTGGGAAATGCTGTAGCGGTTGAGGTAGCTCTAGTGGAATCAGTTCTGATCCCCTGTAGGGTAGGTTTTTCCATGATGTTAGTAGCAGAAATGGATGCAGTGTGCTATCCATTTGGAAATGGTTTGCTTGGAAATGGTCTTGCCCTCTGCCCCTGTAGGAAAGCAGACTAGCAGCTGGTCAGATTTTCTGAAAGGCTTAGTCCTGTCAAGGTAAACCTAAGCTGTTTGTGCACATCTAAGGGGTGCAGGATCCTCTTCCCTTTATTCTGAGGGTCAGGGAAAAAGGTTGGTATAAATGGATGGATTGGTTTAACGCCATACTTGATTCCACTTTGTAATACATGATGGGTTAGTCCTGGTGGAGATCCTGTTAGTCTGGAAAATCATGAAGGGTTCCAAAGCCATTGATGCCTGTAGTTCAGCCACTCTTCTTGCTGAAATGATGGCTAGAAGTAAGGCTGTTTTCCAAGAGGGGAATTTTAACTCTGCTTCAGCTGCAGGTTCAAACGGGGGAAGCGTGAGCTTCTCTGGTACAAAGAAAAGATCCCAGGCAGGGGTGGGAGCTCTCCTCGGGGGTCAAATTAACTCCACTCAGGAACTGTTTGATCAAAGGGTGAGAAGAGAGGTGGCTCCATACTGTACTGAGCCGAGATGGCAGGGGCATGAATCTTAATTGATGCAAAGGAAAGGTGTTTGTGAAGCAGCTCTGCTAGGTAATCCAGAGTTTGAGGTAAGGAGGGCATGGGTGTGCCCTTTCCTAGAGACTGGCTCCAAGAACATATCTTTTCCACATTTCTGAATAGGATTTCCTAGTACTAGGTCTTCTGGCCTCAAGGATGATGTCCAACACCTGTTAGCGGAGGGTTGCTGGTGTTGTGGTTCAGAGAAGCCAGGCTGCAAAGTTCAGTGTTTGCAGCAGAGGATGCCAAATCCGTCCCTCCTGCTGGGACAGCAGGGAGAGGGTCTGATGTAGGTGCCAGGGTGGCACTGCTGTCAGACTGAGTAGGAGTGGGTACCAGTGCTGTCGTGGCCAGTCTGGTGCAATAAGGACTGTCCTTTGTCTATTCCGCTTGATCTTGAGTAGTACTTTTGAGAGGAGGGGCAGAGGGGAAAGGCATAAATTGATAGATTTTCCCATGTAAAGGATAGGGCCATCCACTCGCCATGCTTGGCTGCGGAGATTTCTGGTGCAAAGTTTGCTCAATTGATGGTTTTGGGGGAAGGCAAAGTGGTCCACCTCTGGTGTCCCCCACCTGTTGATTAGAAGTTTGAATGAGTTTGGTTCCACTTTCCACTCATGTGGGTCCAGTAGCTTTCTGCTCAAGTCATCTGCCTGTGTACTTTGTTTGCCTGGCAGGAATTGAGCTTGCAGGTGCACTTAGTTATTCAAGGCAGTGTTCCACAGGGCCCTAGCTAACCTGCAGAGTGGGTAGGAATGAGTTCCTCCCTGCTTGTTTATGTACCACATAACTGTGTTGTCTGTCTTCATCAAGAGCTGTCCTGGAAGGAAAAGGTACTTGAAGGCTGTCAGAGCATTCTGTACAACTAACTTTTTTTTTATTGATATGCAGGTGAATTTGTCCTGGGCTCCATTTGGCTTGAATGCATTTGCCTGCCATGTGAGCCCCCCCCATGCATAGTCTGATGCGCCTGTTGACAGGGTTTGGGTGGCAAAGGGTTGAGTGAAAAGAAGTCCCTTGTTGTGGTTGCAAGCCTCTGCTCAGCAAAGGAACTCTGCCCTTAGACAAGTAAGGGCAAGAATCAGTGTTTCCAAGTCCTGAGAGTGTTGACACAAGAGACTTAAGTACCACTGAAGTTTCCTCATATGCAGTCTTGCATACTGAATTAGTAGAATGCACGAGGCCCTGAACCATAGGGCTTGCAGTATTTTTCTTGCAGATAGCTGGGTCTTGGAGGTCATTAGCTTGAAGTAGTATATCAAATGAACCTGCTTTTCTGGAGTTCGAAATGCCGGCTTGCTTGCAGGAATACAAACTTTTGGCTGGGCACCAGATGCAAATTCTTTTTCACTGATGGTGTAACCCAGAGAAGTTAAGTCTCTGTACGAATGCCAGGTGCTGAAGTAGCAATTCTTGACTATTCGTCTGAATCAGGCAATCGTCCAAGTATGGGTAAATTTGAATATTTCTCTGCCTGCAATATGCAATGGCTGCAGCCAGGTACTTTGTGAAGGGTACCTGTCAAATCTTCGAACGTTACCTGATAGAGACCAAACGTTCGAAATTTTGAGTGCTCGAAGATAAGACTTTCAACGGCACCGTACGGTGCAGATAGGGAGAATTTCCCTTTTCTGCATTAAAGTGGGGTCTTGGAGATGGTATATTTAAGTAGGGGGGGGTGCAGGGGGGATTGCCACCCTACCTACACTGTTAAGTGTTTTTTTCTGTGTTTTCTTTATTTTTTTTTACGTTCGAACACCCAAATGTCGAACATTTGGTCTCAACCATGTAATGTTCCGACATTTTGGATGTTCGAACATTTAAAATAGACCCTTTGTGAATACCCTGGGGGCAGTAGATATGCCAAAGGGAAGTGCGGAGAACTGATGGTGCATACAGCCTGCCCTGAACCATAGACATTTCCTGCAAGATTCCCTTATGGGAAATGTGCAGATAAGCTTATAAGTCTAGGATGACTGGCCAGGAGTCCTTGGCTAGCATAGAAGCAGCTGCTGGAGTGTAAGCCTTTTGAATTCTGGGACCATCAGGGAGGTGTTGAGCATGGACAGATCCAAGATAGAGCGCCACGAGCTCTCTTTTCTGGGCACCGAACAGTCTGGAATAGAAACCCTGACTCTTTTGCTCTATTCTAACAGGATGAATAACCTTGACACTGAGAAGAGAAAGTACTTGCTTTTGAACCTCTGTCCACTGGTTTGGAGGAAGGTCTGGCACCCTGGTTGGGGTTGGCAGTGAGTGGAAGGAAAATCTGAATCCCTGGGATACAATGCTTAGGACCCAATGGTCTTCGGTGATGGGACATTTTGCATGCAGGGCAAGTTTTCCTCCTAGGGGTGCAAGTACTTGGGTATGGGTGGGAAGAACGAAAATTTTAGGTTGCGGCCGACAAACACTTGTGAACTGCTTCTGCTTCGGGCTCCCGCATGGCAAGCAAAGATGTAATAGCGTCGGCTGCATGTTTTATACCCCTGACCTCATGGAAGAGGCGACTGCATCCAACACAGAAATCCCAAGACTCTGGTATTCGGGCCAAGTGAGGGCTATCTGCAGGCAGATAACCCAAGTGTGATGACTGCAACAGAGAAACACGAAGAACATCAGTATGACACTCTTCGGTGAGATCCTTCTTCATGGCCGCTGCCATCACCATAGCATCGACTGGTAAACCTCTTGACCAATGTGGGTTTTCCTCGGGGAGGGGGGGGGGACTAGTATCTTGTCAGGTTTCCAAGGGATGAACTCAACAGAAAAAGTTATGTACTTACCATGTTGCACATTTGTAGTCCATCTCGCCTACATTCTTGCTGGATGGGTTCGGAGCAGATTCTCTGCTCCGACTCGGCTGATACTAAAGCTAGAGAGCTTTTACTGGCTCGAGGCTAACCCCTAACCCATGGTACCTCATGGCAATTCCCCAGATCTTGTTTGCAAGAAAGTAAATAGGTACATAACAGTAACTATGAATAACTATGGCCATGCAAACAGAGTACTCTATTACTATCCATGCAGGTGGATGGACAACTACAACCAGGTCAGACAGCATAATGTCTAGTCCACCAGTTCCTCCAGGAAACAGGAAGGGGGAAGGTGGGATGCAAGAATGTAAGTGAGATGGACTACAAAGATGGAACGTTTATGGTAAGTACATAACTTCTTTACGTTATGTAGTCCTATCTCGCTGTAGTTCTTGCTGGATGGGACAGCATCCCTAGCACCTTTATCCCGGGTGGCTCAAGCGAAGAGACTCTTCAGCACAGTGGACACAAAGGATGACCTGTCCCGGTGGGCCAAATCCAATTTGTAATGGGTGACAAAGGTATGAGGTCTTGCCCAAGTAGCTGCTGCACAAATGGTATCAATTGGGAGTTTAGATCTAAAGGCATGTGAAGTAGATACTGCTGTGGGTGAATGGCCTTTAACTTTAGCTGGTAATTGTTTGCCAGCAGCTTTGTGAGCAAAGGAAATGCAGTCTGAGGACCATTTAGAAAAGGTGACCTTGGAAACAGGCAATCATTTATTTTTATCTGAAAAGGAAACAAATAATTGGTCAGATTTTCAAAATTCCTTAGTCCTGTGCAAGTAAAACCTCAGAATTCTGTGGACATCCAATTGTAGTCTGTATTCTGATTTATTAGAATGATTTGGGAAGAAAACTGGTAGTTTGATAGTTGTGTTGAGATTATGCTCTGAACATACTTTAGGAAGAAAGGAAGGATTAGTTCTAAGTGAGACTCTATCCTTATGGAACACAATGTAAGGAGGTCGAATGGTGAGGACTTGCAATTCAGAAAATCTCCTGGCAGACGTTATAGCCACTAACAATGTCTTTCAAGACAGATCCGATGAAGAAGAGGGTTCAAAGGGTGGAGAAATTAAAGATGTAAGAACTAGGTTTAGGTCCCAGGGCTCCGGTGGTTGCCTGATTGGAAGTCTGAGAAGGACTCCTCCTTTAAGAAAGGTTTTGCATAAAGAGCGTGACATGATTGGATTTCCCAGGAAGCCAAAATGATAATTAGAGATGGCAGCTAACTGAACTCTAATAGTAGCAGCTGCAGCTCCTTCATGAAAAACAGATGCCAGGAAGGACAGGATAGACTCTATAGGAGCAGAGTAGGGGGTCTATGCCTTGGTTTGCTGCTCAAATGGAGAACATTTTCCATTTACTGGACTATAATTTCCTGGTGGAAGGTTTGTGTGAAGAAATCAGAATGCGTTTGACTGAAGGGGAAAGGGACACACACCTGGCTATTCGTGGAACTGGAGCAGCCATGCTGTCAATTTCAGGGTTTGGATAGCAGGGCGGAACTGCCCTGAATGATGAATCAGGTCATCTGGAGATGGTTCCAGAATCCATGTTTCCTCCAAGAGATAGGGTCCACAGGAAGGGGAACCAGACTTGGTGAGGCCAGTAAGGAGGAATGAAGATCAGGGTACTCCAACAGTTTTGCTTTCTGAATTACTTTTGGAATGAGAGGAGAGGGTGGAAAAGCATAAAGGAGTCCCGGAGGCCAATTGAGGACCAGAGCGTCCATCAGTGACATCCCCAGATGGGGAATTACGGCAAAGTATCTACTGCATTTGGTGTCCATGTACATGGCGAATAGGTCGCAGCAAGGCTGGCCCCATTTGCGAAAAATTTCTTCCCCAACTTCTGAATTCTGGGACCACTCGTGAGGCATCAGAATCACTCAACTGAGTTTGTCTGCTATCACACTGAACTTCCCCAGGATGTGCGTTGCTACCAGAAAACACAGTGTCCATCGACCATTTCCATACTCTTAAAGCCTCTCGACAAAGTGGGTAAGATTTGGCTCCCACTTGCTTATGTACCACACTACAGACATGTTTGTCTGACTGCATCGCAATTGTCCTAGTGGGAAGAGAACTGTGAAGTGCTTGCAACGCATATAGCACCGCTCTCATCTCCAGAACATTTATGTGCAAGTGGTTCTCGTGATCCTGCCAAATACCTTGGACCATCATTCCCAGATAATGCCCCCCCCCCATCTGGGAGGAATCTGTGGTCAAGACTGCATCTTCTTGAGGGGAGCAAGACGGCAACCTAGATGAAGTTGATCCGTATGTAACCACCATGTTAGATCCTTCTTGCAGGAGTTTGTAATGAGTATTTGGTGAGACGGGGAGATCCTGCATTGACCACTGGGCAAATAGCCACTGAATTACTCTCATGTAGACGGGCTAGGGGAAACTAAGAGAATGGTGGAAGCCATAGTCCGTAGGACCTGAAGGACTATACTGGCCTGTACTTTGTCTCTCTTCAGCAAGAATCAGACTTGGTCATGTAATGATTCTATCCTTTCTGGTGTCAGTTTTGCTGTCATGGTGGTTGAGTCTATTTCTGAGCCTAAGAATACAATGTGCTGCGATGGAGATAAGGATGACTTTTTTAGGTTTATTGTAATGCCTAATTTGAAGCACAAGGATAGTCTCTCATCCCTGGTTTTGATTAGTTGGTTCTTGGTGGTAGCAGTGAGGAACCAGTCGTCTAGGTATGGAAACACCTGGAATTCTTGATGTCTCAGGTGAGCCATTACCACTGCCATGCATTTAGTGAACACTCTGGGGGCTGAAGTGAGGCCAAAGGGCAGCGTTCTAAACTGAAAATGACTGGCTCCCAAGCCAAAACCGTAGGTGTCTTCTGGAGCACCTGTCCATTTTGATGTGGTAGTACACGTTCTGAAGATCTATTGAGCACATCAAATTGGCTTTCCCGATAAAGGGAAATATCAACTGCAGAGTGAACCTTCAGAACTTCGATTTCTTTACAGACTTGAATTTGCTGACATCTAGAATTGATCTTCAGTCTCCTGTCTTTTTTGGAACTAAAAAGAATCATAAGTTCCAGATCCTATTTGCTCTGTGGGGATTTCTTGGATGACTCTCTTGCAGCAACGAGATTCCCTCTGATGTTCCATGGTCTACTAATTGAATGGGTGACATGTCTGGTAGAGACCGGTTTACTGGGGGATCGGAAACAAAGGGAATAAGGTAACTTCTGGATATTATGGTCTGTACCCAACGATCTTGGGAAATTTGTAGCCAAGTGCTTGGGTACAGTGAAAGACTACCCCCAACTGCCTCAAGAGATGGACAGTCGGGCAACCCCTCAAGGGCGATGGAAGGGACTATCAGAGAAAGTATCTCTATCTGCCTGATGTTGGTGACTACCTCTGCCGCAAGGGCGGTGTCTTCCATTATATCTTCCCCCTTTGCCTCTTGGGGTGGGCTGACCTTGTGCCCGAGGGAAACCTTTTTGGGATTTACGGAACCACATTTTCCCTCCTGTTTGACCCTTGGGATAGGGTCTAGAAGGAAGGGAGAAACTGACTCCAACAGCAGATAAGGTTTTCCATTCCTGCTTGCACTTGGTCAAAGTCTCTTACCTGTGGTCCAAAAAGAGTTGAACCATCAAAGGGGACATTGGTAAAGGAAGACAAAGGATTCAGTGACGTTACATAGACACATCCAGGAACGTCTCCTAACAAATTCCTGCTGCGTCTGCCCTGCTCGCTCCATCCACTGCATAAGAAATCAGCCTCATGGAGGAGTTTGCTACAGATGTAAGGGTGGAGAAAGTACAGTTTTGTACCTACCATAAATGTAGATGTTAGAGTGTATTCACTGCTGCAGTCATTACACTTCTGTTATCCTGCAGTCAGGCGGTCCTGCAGTCGGCCAGAGTTCCAAAGTCTTGGTCTGGCATCAGTTGCTGTCGCTTCTTCCCTGACGGCAGTGCGCCAGGGGTATATAAGATACGGCCAACGCCATTTTCTTCAGTTTTTTTTGCCCCAGATGTCAGGTGCCCCCAAATAGGTAGGCAATACACATTGCTAATAAAACATACATGAAAAAAAAAAGGAATCCCTTCAGTTACAAGCAAATACACCACATAGGTTGTATAAGGTAGAAAGGTACAGATAAGTCCCAGCTAAGAAAGTGGGGATGAAGGGAGGGTAACCTGGACTGCAGCAGTGAATACACTCGAACATCTACATTTATAGTAGGTACAAAACTGTACTATGTTCATCGTGTTTCACTGCTGCAGTCATTAAACTTGGGTCGAATCCCAAAGTTGAGGTTGAGTGGCTGGGTCTATAAAGGATTTGGGGTGGCTATGAGGCTCTGCAGCACTGCAGTGGCAAAGCCAGCTCTGGATTTAGAGTAAAGAGGCAAGTGGTAATGCTTGGTAAAGGTGTGCACTGAACTCCAAGTCGCAGCTTCCAAAATATCCTTGGTAGGTACTCCTCTAGGGTAGGCAGTTGAAGTGGCTGTTGCCCTGGTGGAATGTGGCCTAATGTTGCTAGGTACAGTTTTTCCATGCTCTGTGTAGCAGAAACGGATACAGTGTCCTATCCACTTCGAAATGGTCTGCTTTGAAATAGCCTTTCCCCTGTGATCCTGCAGCATATGCTACAAACAATTGCTCAGTTTTCCGGAAAGCTTTTGTTTTGTCCAAGTAGAAGCGCAACTGCCTGTGTATGTCCAATGAGTGCAGAAGTCTCTCCCCTTTATTCTGGGGATTTGGATAACATGTTGGCAAGGGAATAGTTTGGTTAAGAGCCACAGTGGATACCACCTTTGGCATAAATGTAGGGTTTGTTCTTAAAGAAAGCCTGCCTGATGAAAAATGATGAAAGGTTCCACTGCCATTAGGGCCTGTAACTCAGACTCTTCATGCTGACGTTATTGCCAGAAGCAGAACAGTTTTCCACGACACATTTTAATTCTGCTGAATTGGCAGGCTCAAAAGGAGGTAAAGTTAGTTTTTCCAAGACAAAGTGGAGATCCCAAGTTGGTGTTGGTGCTCTCCGGGGCGGTCTTATATTTTTAGCTCCTCTAAGGTACCGTTTTAATAATGGATGAGAAGATAGGAGGATCCGTGTTGTAATGAGCTGAGATGGCAGAGGCGTGGATCTTAACGGATGAAAAGGATAGGCCTTTGTCCAGCATCTCAGTTAAGTACTGTAATATCGGAGGAATATTTGGAATAAGAGGGTCAAAGCTATGAGCCTGAATAGGATTTCCTGGTGCTGGGCCTCCTGGCCTCCAAAATGACATCCCTAACAGCTTTAGAGAGAGGTGTTGGCTGCTTGGCTAAGTAATCTGCCATGCAGCCAGGTTTAGGGTTTTGAGCCGGCTGTGCAGGATCTGATTGTTTTGTTGAATCAGAAGATGAGGAATTTGAGGTAAAATCCATGCTGGGCCTTGAGCTAAGTTCTTTGAAATTGGGTACCAGTGCTGGCGTGGCCAGTCTGGGGCAATCAGGATAATTTTTGGCCTTGTCTGGCTTTTAGGAGTACCTTTGAAAGGAGAGGCAGTGGTGGGAAGGTATAAACTTTTAGGGTTTTCCAGCTGAACGAGAGAGCATCCACGTTCCATGCTCGTGTGTGGCAAGCCCTTGTGCAGAATTTCTGTAGTTGGCAGTTCAGAGGGGATGCAAAAAGATCTATGTCTGGGCACCCCCATTTTTGTGTTATCATGCTGAATACTTGTGGATTCAATTTCCACTCGTGATGATCCATGATGTTTCTGCTTAAGTTGTCTGTCAGAGTATTTTTCTTTCCTGGCAGGAATTGTGCTTGCAGATGAACTTGATATGTCAATGCTGTGTTCCACAAAGTCATGGCTCGTCTGCAGAGGGGATAGGAATGAGTGCCCCCTTGCTTGTTTATGTACCACATAACTGTGTTGTTGTCCGTCTTTAGTAATAGTTGTCCTGGATGCAGAAGGACCTTGAAAGCTGTTAGGGCATTTTGTACAGCTAGCATCTCTTTTTGATTCATGTGAAGATGCATTTGGTCTGTGGCCCACTTGCCCTGAATACATTTTCCTGCCGGGTGTGCTCCCCAGGCGTAATCCGAAGCATCTGTTAGTGTCTGCCTGGCTATGGGTAAAGTGAAAGGCTGCCCCTTGTTGTGGTGACATGCCTGTGCCCACCATCGAAACTCCTGTTGTAGGCAGGGAATAAATGGTATTACTGTTTCCAAACTGTGACAGTGTTGAGTCCAAATGCTGTTTTAGGTACCACTGTAATTTCCTCATATGCAGTCTGGCATATGGTATTAGTAGTATGCAGGACACCACGAACCCCAAGGCCTGCAGAATTTTTCTTGCAGGGAGTTCGTTTTTGTTGTCATCAATTGAAAGTACTGAGTCAGTTGTCTTTACTGGTCTGGCGTGAGATAAGCCATCTGGGCCGTTGTATTTAAGCTGGCACCCAGGAATATTATCTCTTGTGAGGGCACTACTTTTGACTTCTTTTCGTTTACTGTGTACCCTAGGCTAATTAGCAATCTTTTTACAAATGACAGATCCTTTAGAAGAATATCCTTGCTCTCTGCTTGAATAAGACAGTCGTCCAAGTAGGGATATATTTGAATTCCTTTTTGTCTGCAAAATGCAATTACTGGTGCCAGGCATTTTGTGAAGACCCTGGGCGCAGTAGATAAGCCAAAGGGCAGTGCAGAGAAAGTACAGTTTTGTACCTACCATAAATGTAGATGTTTGAGTGTATATACTGCTGCAGTCATCACACTTGGGTTTATCCTGCCATCAGGCAGCCCCCGCAGTGGGCCGAATCCCAAAGTCTTGGTCCGGCGTCGGTTGTCGTCGCTTCTTCCCTGACATCACTGCGACAGGGGGATAAAAGAGGCAGCCGACGCCATTTTCTTCAGTTTTGCTTGCCCCAGATGTCAGGTGCCCCCAACTACGAAGGCAATACAAATAACTATACAAAAATACCTTAGTAGATAAACAATAGTACTAGCTGTTAGCAAATACACCATATAGACATGCATCCAATAGATTGATGTACATGGAGTTATAACACCCTGGTATGTAGAGGGGACAGTGGGAGGGTAACCTGGACTGCATCAGTATATACACTCGAACATCTACATTTATGGTAGGTACAAAACTGTACTATGTTCATCGTGTTACACTGCTGCAGTCATCACACTTGGGTTGAATCCCAAAGCTATGGATGGGTGGCTGGTACTAAACTGGGTTAGGTGAAGCTAGGATGCCCTGCAGAACTGCAGTGGCAAAACCAGCTCTGGTTTTAGAGTATAATGGAAGGTGGTAGTGCTTGGTAAAGGTGTGCACTGAACTCCAAGTAGCTGCCTCCAGAATGTCCTTGGTTGGAACCCCCCTGAGAAAGGCTGCTGAGGTTGCTGTAGCCCTGGTAGAATGGGACCTAATATTAACAGGCACTGCTTTCACATGGTGCGAGTAGCAAAAGCGGATACAATGTGCTATCCATTTGGAGATGGTCTGTTTTGAAATAGCCTTTCCTTGTGAACCTGCAGCATAGGATACAAAAGAGTTGGTCAGTTTTTCTGTAGGTCTTTGTCTTATCCAAATAGTAACGTAGCTGTCTGTGAATGTCCAAAGAGTGAAAGAGTCTTTCTCCTTTATTCTGGGGGTTTGGATAAAAGGTGGGTAAATGAATGGTCTGATTCAAAGCCACACTGGATACTACCTTTGGCATAAAGGTAGGGTTAGTTCGTAAAGAGAGACTGTCCTGATGGAAAATGATGAAAGGTTCCACTGCCATAAGTGCCTGTAGTTCTGAGACCCTGCGTGCTGAGAGCTGTTTTCCATGACAAGTATTGTAGTTCTGCTGAGAGGGCTGGTTCGAAAGGAGGCAGTGTTAATTTTTGTAAAATGAAGCTGAGGTCCCAAGCTGGCATTGGGGGTTTTCTGGGGGGTCTTATATTCTTAGCCCCTCTGAGAAACTGCCTTAGTAAAGGGTGCGAGAATATGGAAGGATCCGTATTATATTGAGCTGAAATGGCTGAAGCATGGATCTTAATGGATGAGAAAGAAAGGCCTTTGTGTAGCATCTCAGTTAAGTATTGCAGTATTTGAGGAATGTTTGGTATCCAAGGATTTTGGCCTTTAGCCTGGTTCCATGCACAAAATCTTTTCCATTTGTCTGAGTAAGTCTTTCTGGTGCTGGGCCTCCTGGCCTCCAAAATGACATTCAGGATGTCCTTTGAGAGAAGTGTTGATTAATAATTCAAGGTATTCTCCATGCAGCTAAATTTAAAGTCCTGAGCTGACTGTGAAGGATCTGAGAGTTTTGCTGAGTCAACAGAAGTGGGAATTGAGGTAAGATCCATGGAGGGCTGTGAGTCAAGGTCCTTAGTAATGGGTACCAGTGCTGACGTGGCCAGTCCGGAGCAATGAGAATCATTTGTGGTCTCTCTGATCTGACTTTCAGTAATACCTTGGTCAAGAGAAGTAGTGGTGGGAAGGCAGACTGTCAATGCTGTCCAACTGAATGATAGGGCGTCCACTATCCAGGCTAGGGAACGATAAGTCCTTGTGCAAAATTTCTGTAGTTGGCAACTGTTGAGGGAGGCAAACAGATGTCTGGGCGTCCCCACCTTTGAGTTATCATTGAAAATACTTGTGGGTGTAGTCTCCACTCGTGAGGATCTGCCAAATTTCTGCTTAATTCGTCTGCCAATATGTTTTCCTTTCCTGGCAGGAATTGTGCTTGCAGTTGTACTTGGTAAGTCAATGCTGTGTTCCACAAGGTCATTGCCTGTCTGCATAAAGGGTAGGAGTGTGTTCCTCCCCGTTTGTTAATGTACCACATAATTGTGGTGTTGTCTGTCCTTATTAGTAGTTGTCCTGGATGCAAGAGGTCCTTGAAGGCTGTCAGTGCATTTTGCACAGCTAGCATCTCCTTTTGGTTGATGTGTAGATGCATTTGTTTTGCAGACCATTTGCCCTGTATGCACTGTCCTGCCATGTGTGCTCCCCAGGCGTAGTCTGAAGAATCTGTTGTCATAGTTTGGTTTGCTGGAGGTAAGACAAAAGGAAGACCCTTATTTGACATGCTTGAGCCCACCATAGGAACTCTTTTTGAAGGCAGGGAATGACAGGTATACTTGTTTCGAGGCTGTGCCTGTGTTGAGTCCATACACTTTTCAGGTACCATTTTAATTTCCTCATATGCAGCTTTGCATGTGGAATTAGTTGAATGCAGGATGCCATGAACCCCAATGCCTGCAGGATTTTCCTTGCAGTGAGCTGGGTAAAAGTTGCCATCTTTTTGAAGTATTGAGTCAGTTGTTTTTGTTTGTCTGGCGTGAGATAAGCCATCTGGGCTAAGCTAGCACCCAGGAATATTATGTCTTGTGGGGGTATTAGCGTTGACTTCTTTTTGTTTACTGTGTACCCTAACTTAGCAGCTTTGTTACAAATGCCAGATGCTGTAATAGAATGGCCTTGCTGTCCCGCTTGGATCAGGCAGTCATCCAGATATGGATAAATATGTACTCTTCGTTGTCTGCAGTATGCAATTACTGATGCCAGGCATTTCGTAAATACTCTGGGCGCAGTAGATCAGCCAAAGGGCAATGCAGAGAATTGATAATGCGTTGTACCTGCCAAAAATCTGAGGTATCTTCTGCAATTTTGTCTGATAGGGACATGCAGGTATGCCTCTGAGGTCCAACGTTACCAGCCAAGACTCCTTGCCCAGCATGGGAAAAAGCTGCTGTAGTGTGAGCATTTTGAATTTGGGTACCTCCAGGTATGTGTTTAGAATTAAGAGGTCTAAAATGGGTCTCCAGGCTTTGTCCTTTCTTGGTACTAGAAATAGTCTTGAGTAAAAACCTTGACCTTGCTCCTTTGTAGGTACCTTTTGAATTGCTTTCATATCCATGAGAGCTGAAATTTGCGTTTGTGCCTCTGCCCATTGGTTTGGAGGCAGATTTGGCACGCCTCTCATCCGTGGTAAAGTGTGAAAATGAAATCTGTAGCCTCGGGTAATGATATCCAGAACCCATTTGTCCTTTGTTATGATGCGCCAATTTTGTGGAAATAGAGCCAGTTTTCCTCCCAAAAGTGCTGCCAGGGCAATTTTGCTTGGCAGGTGAAGAGGGAAGTCACAGTGTTTGTTTCCTGAAGGGTTGAGATCTTTCGTCTCCACCTCTGAGTTGTTGTATGTCATTGTCTAGGCCTGAAAGAACCTTGTGGCTGGCCTCTGCCCCTTGGGCGTCTGTACCTACCCCTTTGGGGACTGTCTGATGCAGGAAAGGACCAGTTTTTTGATGGCCAGTTTCTGCTGAAACGAGGAGGTTGTACCTGTGAAAAATCTTTAACTGTCTGCATCGATTTTGCCTTTTCTTCCATTTTCTTTACAGCTTCCTCTGCTTTGACACCAAATAACACATCTTTCTGCAATGGAGCATCCAATAACTTTGCTTTGACATGTTCTGGTAAGGCTTGCTCTTTTAGCCAAGCATGTCTACGTATTACAGATCCTGTGACAGCTGCTCTACATGAGGCTTCCAATGAATCAAAACCACACTAAGGTATGCTTCCCCACCTGTTCTGCTGCATACAGCAAATCTTGCATCTGTTTGAAATCAGGTTGATCTGTCTGAGGGATCATTTTCTGTTTTAACTGTGTAATCAAGTACTGCTGGTATTTTAGCATGTGGAATTAGCAGTTTAAGGCCCTCATGGCCAAAGTGGCAGATGTATACATTTTCTTCCCCCATCTTTCTAATGCTCTGGAATCTCTTTCAGAAGGTAGTGGATTCTTAGCAGTAGAGGCCTTAACCCCTTTGGGATCCTGGGAAATGGTTTCGGGGTCAGCAACAGGGCTTTTATATAGAAACTTATGAGAATCAGGAACTCGGTAGTATCTGTCTGGTTTAGCTGGTGCAGGAGGTAAGGAACCTGGGTTTAGACTAGATTCGGTGTAATCATCCAAAATGTCTAAAACTGGTGGAATTGCAAGGGGTCTATGCTGTGGGAGAAGAAGAAACTCACGGAGTCTTTTCTTAGAGTGAGAGTAATCTTGGCCTTCCCAGTGGAAGTGTTCCCTCATGGTGTGTAAAGTTTCCCCAAAAGAGTAATCTTCAGGGGGGGGGGAGACAGAGGGAATGGACTCTTCAGCATCTGAATCTTCATAAGGAGGGAAGGAATAATCCTGGTCCTCAAAATTAGCTGAGGAAATGGATGCTTGGTCAGAGGAAGGATAATCTTCCTCCAGTCTAGGCCTTTGGTCAGGAGGGGGTTGTGAACCCCTGATAAGGGTAATTAAATCCTCAGCCATCTTAAGCATCTGTTTTTTAGGCATAGGGGCCTGTGGGGGGGGGGGGGTCTGTGGACCCAGTCTCCTAACTTTTAAGGGGGCCTTAAGTTTGGCATAAGACTTAATAGAGATAGTTGTCGGTTTGAAGACACCTTCAGAAACTGAAGGCCTG